>NW_006766893.1:600755-606032 GCF_000275845.1 Dichomitus squalens LYAD-421 SS1
TACAGCTAGTTCTCTCGTCGGCCTTCATATCCAAGTCGAGTTCCGTTCCCTATGAGTTGATTTTTGATCTATCCGTCGGCAAGCTCTTTGTCGGTTCGCAGCTCAGATATGGCGTATTATGGGGTAGTAGGTCATTTAAATTCAAGGACAGGGATGAGTATGCAATAGTCTCATCAGCCCTTATTGTACCTCCTCGCGGCCACGATGCGTTTGGCCTATCCGAGAGCCATGGCCTGCCGTCAGACGCACACTCGGACATGCCGGAGATCTCACGTGCTAACTTTTGACCGGCGGTCATGACCGGGTCACACAGTGACCGGTCATCCGTCGTCTAAAAGTCATGACCGTTGACTTGACCCGTAACAACGCTGCTCCATCGAGGGGAAGCCTTGAGTAAGGTCGATGGTGTCACCCTTTGCATAGCACTACGCATTTTCGCTCTGGTCAAACAATATCATAGACGGCCTTGTATGTTACTGTAATCATGCACACCCGACTTATAATTCTGAAGACTTTCATCCAAGCTCGAATCTGGGAACGTTATGCTGCAACTTAGCGGCCTAGGTAGGTCTCCAATATGAGAAATTGTTTACGTGCGCATCTCGGTATCCTCTAGGAAACATGAGATGCGCCTGCAGGCTGCTGTTACTGACTATCTTTAAACTCTTTACACCGTCATTTGCAGGATGTAACCTGGTATGGTCGTCCGCGGCTCTGACGTAAGTGATATAGATGCATTATTCCAGGTCCAGCAGTGCCAAACAGGCATTGTCCGTGGTACGGCGTTGTCTCGGCGTCCGTGGGGCAACCGTCGCAGAACAGAACATGGTGTCCTTTAGGTCCGCATGCACTCCGGCTCCCCACATCTGCTTCGCATGCTCGAACATCGCCTCCTTCTGCGCCTGCCTGTCCACCGCCGACCGCGGTCCTGAGGCAGACGACCTAGGCTCGTTGACGTTCATGAGGACGTTGAGGTACTCGCGTCCCCGCTCGCACGCGATGTCGGCGTAGTACGCCGCGGGGACGAGGCTGACGGCCTTCGTCGCGCGCGCATAGAGGTAGCTCACGGTGTGCGTGCCCTGCTGGATCGTGTCCGCGTCAAGCTTGTTCTCGTCGTAGACAACGACGTAATGCGTGGCCTTCACATGGCCCTGCAAGCCGTTGTGGGCCTATGCGTCACACTTCGGAGTCAGTACAATTCAAAACCCGAATTTGTTGCGATGCGTACCTGGAGATAAAAGTCGAAGTCGTAGATGTCGGTGATCCCCTTGTCGACGACGGTCCCAGGGCGCGTGTTGCCATTCTTCGTCGCGTGTGCGGAGTCAGGGGGCCAGAACCGGGCGTGGTGACGTTTACCGCAGACAATGATGCTCAATTTCGGCTTGTAAGGCACGGTAGGAGATATCTGCGTGAACGCCGCTTGCAGCCTGGGGAGTTCGTGTCTGAGGACCTGCTCGTACTGGCCCTAGAGGAAGGTGCAGGACAAGATAAGCGGATGTGGAGATACGCATAAGTCACCGTCAACTTACCTCAGACACGCCATCACGGAAAACGAGAATCCTTTCAGGCGATTTCCCAGCGTTCCTCTTCTTGTAGAGTTGGAGGCGCTCTATGGTCAACTGTGTCAGGCTTTCGACCATCTATGAATGGTGATTAGCAGCGAGCTCCCTGACTGAACAGCGTACAGCCTAACGCACCTCCTTGCTGTCCTTATTCCAGTCCGGCTTCTGCAACGCCAAGCTCGCCGGAAACTGCGCAAAGCGGTCGTCAATACTTGCGACGACCGCGACAATGCTCGGAGTCCCCGGCAGGCTCAGCGGACTGGGGTGCGTCACGTCGATGCCCATAACCATCGTCTTAGTGGCCCTACCACCGGGAGCCTTCAGCCACCGCATCGAGTTCTCGTCGAGTTGGTGATTGACTCCGCCGAGCTTCGTGTTCACTTTCAGCACGACGTTCGAGAAGTACTGGTCCTGCTTGTTCGGGCGCTGGTCGCGGGCTTTGTTGAGCAGCATGTGCACCGTGTGGATGCCCAGCTCGACGTCCGCCAGCTGCTTGATTCCGGGGTAGATGTACTTGTCCACGCCCGAGAGGAGGACGAGGACGAAGCTCGGTTTCGTGCTGCGCTGGCGGAGGTCCAAGTTCTGCTCCAGAACATCGCGGATCGCGCGGATAGCCTGCGAGCGGTTACGAGTATCGCGCGAAGGAAGAGGGAGGCTAACCGACATGATCTTGGGACGCTTGTCGGCGCCGGAGATACCGATGTTGCGGCACTTGGCGCGGAACGCGTCGAGGAAGGCGGTGAGCGCGGGGTCGGCGGACCCCCCGAACTCGTCGTCGCGACCCTCCTGAACGAGGAGGACGGCCCAGTTCGTCATGTCCCCGCCGACGTGGAGCTTGACGTCGAGGATGTTCCACCCGGCGTCCCTGACCTGGGGACCTTTCCCTGAGCGGTAGGAGATACTTGGCGGAGGTAGACGACGGTAGGGTACGACTTGCATTTCATGGTCAACGCTGATGCCAAACGCCGCGAGCGTTGCTCCCGGGGCGTTGGGTCGCAGACCGAGATCGGTGAAGCCCTGGTTGACAATTACATCGCCGTTGAAAGCGGGCGGGTTACACGCGACCTTAATCATGGCGGCGGTCTGCTTCGGGTCCAGCTTGCCGTGGTAGGCTTGGCCTGGGATGATCTCGCAGATCTCGACCGGGAGATACGTGGGCTTGTCGGAGCGCGGGTTGCTGACGTCAATTACGGGGAGGTCCGAGTGGTGGCGCAAGTCGATGTTGTGCTCTATGATCATGAACAGCATCAGAATCAGCCGTCTCGCACTGGCAGGGTACGGAAGCATGCTATACGCACTGCGCTTGAAGAATTTCTCCACAGTGATCTCCCCGCGGAACTCCTCACAGTAGAATTTCGCCTGACGTGCCGATTTCTCCGTCACAATGCGGCGGATCGTGTATAGGCGGGTGTAGCCAAGATGCCTAGTGGACACCTTCAACTTCTCCGCAAACTCATCAGGCATACCGCCATGCGTCTGCCTCTGAAAGTCGATCATTACCCACGCGAGGTTGCCGGGAACGTAGAACGCCGTCATGCAGAGGTTGATGTTGACCATCAACTGCTTATACATGGGCCTCACAGACATGAAGAAGCCACGGAAGGCTTCAACGCCCAGGGACAGGGGATGGTGCTCGGAGGAAGCAGGGAAGAAATACTTGTTCCTCCCCACACGGACACCGTGCCTCTGCGCGTACTGCTGTAGAATCAAGTTCAGCGCCGAGACCAGCGGCTGCGTGTCCGCATTCCGATGCTCAGGCTTCCCGCTGATATGTCTACAACCATATCAGCGTTTATGTATTGAACCCGAACGCAGGACGTACTTGTCAAGTTTGGACATTCTCAACTCTGACAGGAACTTAATCTCCACCGTAAACGTGGGTGCTTTGGGATCGTCAGCCTTATCTTCCTCAAGATACCGAATGGGGATCTCCAGGGGCTGCGGTAGCTTACTCACAGACACGAGACGCTGACTGCGGTCGTGGGCGACATGGGCGATATAAGGCCGGAACGCATCTGCCTGCTCGACAAGCTGCATTATGCGGAACCTCATGTTGCCCTTCGCCTGCGCCTTCGGGGAGATGGCGATCTCGTACTCGTAGTACACCGCGTCCTTCTTCAACCTCACAGCGAAGAAGTTCGTGCGCACGACGCCAGGCTCACCGAGCGTGCCCCAGCCGGGGCGGAGGGGCATGTCCGGCTGGAGCTTAACGCTCTTGAACGACTGCACGAGCCCGTTGAGCTCCGAATCTGCGAGACGCGGATCCTGAGTGAGGGGTCTGCCCTCCGCGAAGACTGCCGCAGGGCCCCCTGCGGGGGAGCCGCCACGGAAGCCTCCTCTTCCTCTGCTACTGCCTCCGCCGCTTGTGCCAGACTGGCCTCCGTGGCTGGGGACGGACCCGCCTCCGCTAGGAGGACGTCCGCCGCCAGTCGTGCCGCTGAATCTCCCGGAGTCCGTTCCGCCGCCAGAAGGGGCGGGACTGCCCCGCGTCGACGGCGTGGAGCCGCGGACGCCCCTTCCAGGAGCTTGCCCTTGCCAGGCTCGGCCCCGACCTCGACCTCCTCTGGTAGAACCGCTGGGTTGTTGGCTCATCGTCGATAAGATTTGGATTGGTGAGGATCACAAAGAAGTAGTAGTGGTGAAAGAAGCAGACTGCTTCAGGTGGGTGCTAGGAAGAAAGCGGTAGGTGTCGAGCGATGGTTCGAGGGGCTTGCCATTTATGCGGGGGGACGCCGCGCTTGCGGCGCTAGTGCTGCGGTAGGTTGAGTCACATAACACGAGCGTCTCGATGCTGACGGGGCAAGGCGAGCTTGCTCTGGGCTCTACTGTGCATGCAGAGAACGCGATTGAGGACAGATGTTATCAAGAGCATGCACTTGAGGACCATACTACTCACCCGGTGCCGCATCTTGAGGAAGTCATACGTCGACTCGTGCTCGGGGTATCACATTCTGAATCGCCGTTTGAATTCGCACACGTTACTTAGTGACCTGGAAGAGGCAAATGAAGTAGCATGGCTAGACAAATGGCTGGAGGCGGTTGGTCATGAGAAGTACTGGGTCCCGGAGTCGCTGGCCAAGGGCATCGGCGCTCGGTGCGTTAGCATAACGGGCCGCATGCATAGATAAATCTCACGGTTATCACGTGTACCGAACAGCTCGATTCAGCCGATCTTCTTTAATGTTGGGCAAAGAACTCCAGACGAGATCTTCGCAGCGTTATCAACCGACTAGGACGGGGAGTGTCGAAGTTATTCGCAGAGTTGATAGCAGTTGTTAGCATAGGCGCTTATTCCATAACACAGGCAAATCGTCTCCTGCCCATCATCCAGTTGACCTCCTGGAGTACTCTCGTCGCACCTCCTTTGTGCGCCGCAACTCCGTTCCCCTTTCCCTTGGGATGAGAAGCAGACTCAGGGGACATGACTGGTCTTTCAGACCGGGAGAGTGAGTGCGCCGAAATCATAGACATTATCTGGCGGAGGTGGGAAGAGCCTCCAAGTGAGTTCGTACTTGAGTGAGGCGAGCCGACAGATCTTCACGAGAAGGGATCCTGACAGCGGCAGCATTGCCAGGTCTGTCAGGGGTAGGGAATATCTACTTATAATCGCCCTCGACGATCTCGCATCTGCTGCAAGGCGCTTATATAAGCGCTCAAGATAATCGCAGAGCGAATAACTAGGCTAAGTTATTCGCATGTTATCAACAACGTTGTT
>NW_006766893.1:606211-623385 GCF_000275845.1 Dichomitus squalens LYAD-421 SS1
TAGGCGCTTATTCCATAACACAGGCAAATCGTCTCCTGCCCATCATCCAGTTGACCTCCTGGAGTACTCTCGTCGCACCTCCTTTGTGCGCCGCAACTCCGTTCCCCTTTCCCTTGGGATGAGAAGCAGACTCAGGGGACATGACTGGTCTTTCAGACCGGGAGAGTGAGTGCGCCGAAATCATAGACATTATCTGGCGGAGGTGGGAAGAGCCTCCAAGTGAGTTCGTACTTGAGTGAGGCGAGCCGACAGATCTTCACGAGAAGGGATCCTGACAGCGGCAGCATTGCCAGGTCTGTCAGGGGTAGGGAATATCTACTTATAATCGCCCTCGACGATCTCGCATCTGCTGCAAGGCGCTTATATAAGCGCTCAAGATAATCGCAGAGCGAATAACTAGGCTAAGTTATTCGCATGTTATCAACAACGTTGTTAACCTGCGAATATCGCACTTGCGAAGAACCTGGAGGTTCTTCGCCCGACACTAATCTTCTTGCAGGACCCATGGAGGCTGGAGCTGAACGTTGAACTTGGACCAGCATGTACGTGCGAGTCAATGCAAGGCTCGGCGCACTCGCTCAAGTACATAGCGTATTACTCATGTCAGAGTTCCTGCACATGCATATGTTACGCATCCGAAACTCGAATGACCTACCAAATGATCTACAGCCTATTTGCAGAACTCGATCATGCGCGATTCCTGCAACATCCCCGAAGGTGCCAACGTCTACGACAGAAAGGGGCGAGACGTCTGGTTCAAGTCAGACATACCTCTCGCAAGAGTGAGCCGGAGTGGATATTATGCGTGCAAGAAGCAGCTGTCAACCGCGTCCACCACGTTCATCCATCGTGTGTGTCTTTGCTGTCTTTCGGTTGGATGGTTGTCCTATCTAATTGACAGGTATGTGGATGATGAAACCTCGTGGACATGTTGAACTCTGAATGCGTGCCGATACGCTTGTCATGCCCGCACAGGATACGACTGAGCTCATGACACGGTGAGGGAACATACTGCTGTTTATCAGACACCTTTTCACTCTTAGCTTATTGGCTGTATTAGATTGGAGTACATAGCCAAGGCCCGACGGAGAAGTCAAGAAGGAAGACGCGTTTATGCTGGCAGTTGTGTCTGCCGTGTAAGTATTATGTACACACAATGAGGCTTCATGCAATAGAAGTTAAGTCCATCAACGACCTGCAGAAGAAGCGGACTCTAGCATGCGTCTTTTCTGACAGTATGGTGTTCGGGTCGATGCTGTGTCCTAAGAGCGGATCAGCATATATTCAGCGACATGATCATCGTACACCCGAAGTGCGCTCTGCGGACAATGCTGTGACCTTGTTCACCAAAGCAGCCACCATACCCTCTCCACGAGGCAAGTGCGAGAGTAGACAAAAGGCTGCGTCGAGATGCCATGTTGTGGGAAGGATCCCGCATTCTCTTCCCCTAGGTACATTATCCCCCGTCTTCTGTCTCATCGCCAAAGTTGACCGTTGCCCGTGCCCAGGACTAGCGCTGCCTTTGCGGCATCCCATACTACCTCTCTCTGACAAGGAGCGCCTGCGGGAGCATCTGACTGAACATCCTGTACGAGTGCCCCCGAAACTTCGATGTGCACATTTCATGCTCTACGAGCTCGTCGAGGAGATCACAGGTGTCCCTTACCAGGCTCTGTCGCACGCGAAGTCGCTTGACAGGTTCAGTGTCGCCCAGCGCATCTCGTGGGCAGCGATGCGAGAGACCACGAAGAAAGAAGACCGAGCATACTCGCTACTAGGGATCTTCACCCTCAACTTGCCCACGCTCTACGGCGAGGAAGAGCGCGCTTTCCGGCGGCTGCAGGAGGAGATTGCGTGGCAGCAGCAAGAGATCACGGGGCGCATCCCGGATGTGAGTTACTCCATGTCAAGGTGGAATGTATATGGGGCCTGCGATCCATCTGGGGACCTTACCCAGGCGTTACGGACCATCAGGGTAGTCAAGTTATGATTGCGGCTGTCTGAGCCGTTGCTTTTAGACATCACAAGCATCTGGAGGAGCAGATAGCTCAGACCCATCTCTCTTGAAGCTTTCTTGTGTCAGCTTAGGCTCCGGGACTCGGGCCCTCCGACAACCGAATACATCTTTGCCCTGCCCGGAAGCCGCGTCAGGCTGCCCATCGTACCGCTTGGGGTTACATTTCCTCAGCAGACCATACATCACCGTACGAAAGTTCTTTCATCAGACCCAGAGTGGTACCTGATCATCCTCGGGTGCGAACACGACGACTACTCCGGCGCCTTTCTCGGACATGGCTCTGCTACATCCCTCACTCCGAGTCCGCCATCGAACGCTTGTACTACGGATCTATGTGGATCGGACCTACACCAGCGCGCGGACCTGACAGCCCTGACCTCTTCCCCTTGACGCCGCCAACTCTCCAGCGCCGTCGCGCGCACATCCAGATGAGGACTGTCTACATATCCGAGTCCCGGGGGTGCGCTACGGATGCTCGCGATCAGGTACACAAGACCCTCAACCTCGTGCTGCCGAGGAACGCCCACAATGCTCTACGTGCCCAAGGGAACTCCCAGGGTCGGGTGGGAACCATCCGACCACTCACCAGCACATGCTTGCTAGCCACGACCACGTGATCGTCATTGAGTTCCGGCATACTCTCAGGCTCACCTATTCCGCCCGTCCAAAACTGAAGATTGAGGCCCACGCGACGATGTCGGGCCCCCTCCTTGGCTTTGCTAGAGATATCGAGGCGGGTCCAGGCTCTGTGCGGTGGTCGGATGCGTGTGCGTTCGACGAATGTTGAGAAGACTCGGAGGGCCTTTGGGCCTCACGGCTGCCTATGAACTTGAAGGAAGTCGCCTCCATTCTCCCGGAAAAGCGGCTCACCGTAGAGATCTGCTTCGATCGGGAAGCGCCGTCGGTGTACTCCCTGCACGTCGATGGTGTTGTCACCGAGAGGCCACAAGACACAGCATCCACGTTGATCAAGTCTGCCCAGGCAGAAGAGCCTCAGGCGTTGGGTTCTGACGACCAAGAGGACATGTGGGACTTGAAGACCGAGGGCGAGGGAGGCGGAGATGGAGACCGTACCAGCACCACCGACGGTGTACGCCTTGATAAGCTTGATTCGGATGCCAGCGTCGGTCGGGCCGGAGGCAGGCACCCGGAGGAGGGCAGAGCGAGCTTGGAGTCGCGCCGCGGAGAATTCGATGGGGAAGCGCAGGGCGAGGGAGGTGCGTCTGCCTCGCGGTCCGTCCTCCGGGCAACTCTCAGGGTATGGCCGATTTGTCCGTGCTCTATCTCTTGTTCGTATCATGTTCCTCCCTCCTAGTAGCGTCGCGTACCGACGAGTCTCCTTACCTCATAGTATGTGGTTTACTGCGCCAGCTCGGATTGCGGCATAGGCTCGGCGTACGATCAAGGTCGATTTCTGCGAGCGTGAAGAGGGCTCTCCGGGGGGACATGGTCATGAAGTCGTCGGCCCTAGAAAAACGTTGGGGACCTCTGCGATCGCCATCCCGTGAGTTCGTCCATTCAGTGCTAGGGATAGACACGGGTCTAAGCTGCAACATGGCTATCTGACTGTCACTGTAGGTGCTGTCAAAATCTCTCTGTAGACACGATATCCACAGTGACAACCAAGCGGTCATTGCTACCACACAAATCTCATTCGAGTATAGCAGCGCCAGTGCGAGTGCTATCCCCATGTTTCCGGCTCTTCCCGAGCGTGTACGGCGGCTCCCTGTGACCGCGCTCGCTAGTGACCCTGAAGTGGTGATCGTCGGAAGCTATGGCGGTCATACAAGGGACATTCGCGCCGGAATCATCTTGGTTTATGGACACCTTCCGCCACAGTGCAACGAAGTTTTTCCTCACCGACGGGTCCACGGGTACGCTCCGCCGGGTACGGGTTTCGGTCGGGTCGACCGAACCTTGACCCGTACCCGTACCCGTACCCGTACCCGCACGGGTATATACCCGGACCCGAGGCGGGTCGACCCGACCCGTGTCTGTCCCTACCTTTCACACGTCTCCCGAAAGACGTCCTTCGACGGCCTGGTTGCGGATGAGTGTGACCAAGGGCCGAAAGGTCGGCAGAAGGTCGGCTTCGAGAGCGGAAAGGTGGGGCTGGAGCACTGTGTGTACGCCGTTCGATCGAAAAGGGGATGGGGGGATCGATCGATGGGGATAGGCTTGTGTCAGTGAGAACGGTCTCGAGCTGTAAGTGCATGAACGTTGAGTATGGATGATATAGCATTTGGAACGTACCACGTCGGTCGGGATAGTTCTGAGCGCAAGCTGAGTCGGACCGGGGTCACGTCGCGTCGAGCCTCACACCCTGGCTCTGAAGGCGGATAGCGCGAGGCGCTGGTCATCATGATTGCCACAGGAGGAGCGGTCGATGTACATGGACGGTGCATGTCATTTGCCGTGAATCCAGTCACGCGCGCCGACTCTTTGCGGTGAGGGATAACGTCGGAAGGACGATTGCGGACATCGAGCCTCATCGCCGAAGCGAGCTTGGAACGCACGGCAGGCTGCACCGGGGACGAGCGCGCGGTACGTGAGCCGCTGGGTCTCGCACGTCGCAGACGTACTGTACCTACCAGCTTCAAGCCGTCTACCACCTCACGAGTGTAGTTTGGCATGCATGCAGTCGATAGTGTATACATGATGCAGACGGTGACGCGCGCCTACTCGCGGTAAGGGATGACGTCACGCGTCGAGGGGGCGCATCGACGCCTGAGCCAGCTTCAGTCTTTCTCTCTCTCTCTCTCTCTCTCATCCACACCGCATACACCCACTCCCAACGTCTACGATGCAGAAGCCAGAGAAAGAAATCGTCGCCGTCGTCCTCGCCCTCACCGCCAGCCCCGACCCCGACGTCCAGAAGCGCGCCGTAGAACAGTCCGTCTCCCCTCCTCTCTTCCCCCCGCCCTTGTCTCAAACCGAGCGTTGACCATCCCACCACAGGTACTACGCCCCCGACGTCAACTTCCGCCACCCCCTCTGCAGCGCCAACGACCGCACCGGCCTCCTCGCCATCTACCAGTGGTACCGCATCATGTCCCCCGCCCACTCAGTCACCGTCAGCAGCGTCACCTTCGACCAGCAGAAGCTCGAGCTCTTCCTCGACGTCTCCCAGACCTTCCACCTCCGCTGGTCCCCGCTCGCCCCCGCCCCCGCCCGGTGCGCTCTTCATCATTTGTTACTATTCGCTCCGTCTGATACAAAATCACGCATCACGCGCACGCAGCTTGGTCGTCCACCTCAGGCTCCGCCCCGCAGACCCCCGCGCACCCGCCGACAAGACGACGTACCTCATCGCCGAGCACGAGGACTTCTACCACCAGGAGGACCTCGCCGCGCTCCTCGTGCCCCCGCTCGTGCCCCTCGTCCGCGCCGCCCTCAGCACCGCTACGCTCGCGTGCCGCGTGCTCTCCTTCGGGTTCTCGCGCGTCCTCGGCTACTGGCGGGTGCGCGACGGGGACGGGGAGGCGGGCGCGCAGGCAGACCCGAGGGGCGGAGAGCACGGCGGGGAGCAGGAGCTGCGCGAGCTGCGGAACGGGAAGGCCGTGAATGGGACGGGCACTGGGACTGGATCTGCGGGGGGGAGCGTGAAGAGGCGGAGGACCAGCGCCGCGGGCAGCTATGCCGACGCCGCGCGCGAGGCCGTCGCCGAGATGCAGGACAAGGGCCTCAACGCGATCTGAGGACGAAAGAGGAGCGAGTGAGCGAAGGGCGCAGTGCGCCGCGCTTTCCATTTGCACAGCTTGTGAGACGGCGCCGAGTCTTCCGGAATGTGTTGTATCGACTGCGTGTATAGTATGTATGTATATACCTCCTCGTGTGATATTTTGAATCGTCAGCGGCAGCGTCCGCCTGGAACGCCATGTAATTCGGGCGGCAGTGCGCATGCCCATTTCGCCATTTCCAGCCGAGTCGCGTCGATGAGGCAGAGGTTTTCAGCTCCGGCTGATGCGGCGGGCCACTTCAAAGCTTGATATCGTTCGACGCTCACAAGTGTGTGTGTGTGTGTGTGTGTGGCACAGATACAGAGACCGAGTGGGCCAGCGAAGTATGTAACACTAAACTATGATAGAGTTCGGGACTCGGACGTTCCGAACGTTCCTAAGGTCGTTCGACGGGCGGCCGGACCGGCCTGGTGCGTGCCGCCCTGGACGTCGCGACTCGCGAGCCGCGAGTCTCATCACTAGTACATACTGCCACGAGCAGCAGAACTCTGGCGCGGCTGAGGACCCGACAGGGTACCATCCATCGTCTCCCGAAGGACCTCGACCTCCTCTAGGAACGGCGCTGCCAGCTAACAGTGAACTGACGACGCTCCGAGTCTCCGGGATGCCAGGACCGAAGGTGTCAGGGCCCGGGGTTGCCGACGATCGTGGTGGTCTGTAGGATTCCGTGCACCCCATCACGGGTGTCGGTGAACGAAAGCGCGATGCATGATGTTGGGCGGTCGATCCGAGCTGGGGGATCTGGCGGACCCTCAGCGCTCGGCTCAGAGCTGGCTGCTCGTGACTCGTGAGCGTCCTCCCGAGCCGAGGCAGTCTCGGAAGCTCCTGGGGGCATCGCAGGGAGCGTGCGCACGGGGGCTTTCAGCGATGCCCACGCGAGAGTCGGCGTCTACCGGACGTTCGAGCCGCGGGTCTCGGTGCCTACTAGCGGCAGACTCTAGCGCGACTGCGGGCCGGTGAGGGTCTGCCGACGAGGCTGTTTGGGGTCTGGCGGAGACCTTTGGGCGCACGTCGCAGATCCAGCAGTATGGTCGACACTGCATCTGGGGACGGAGGACGGAGGGGCACGCTGGACTGCGCGCGGGGAGAGGGGCCGTATTCGAGTCCAAGTCGCGCCTCCAAGTTCGACGCGTGGGCGCGATGGCGGGACCGAGGTCGCCGAGAGTCGCTGACGGTCGTCGAGGTCCGCCCCGGGCTTGCCAGTGGGTCCACTGTTAGGGGCGCTATGACGATCACTGGCACGGGTGCCGGTAGACGGGGGCGTCGGGGGCGTCGACCTCTGGCGGCCGAGCCGAGTCGACGGGGCTGACGCGGCGACCCTCGGCGAGCGAACGGTCCTTCGAGGAAGCCTCGAACGTCGCTGGGGGCACCTCGGCAGTCGCAGCATGCGCACATCGTCCTTCCTTCGGCGATGCTGGCGCAGGAGCCTCCGGCACTTGCGTTGGACGTACAAGACGTCCGGGTTCCCGTGCCCGTCCTCCGGTACCGGAGTCCAGAGCGGCGGGCACCACTATGCAGCACCCCGATGCATGGTCGCAGCCTCCAACCAACCTCGGTCGATCGCATCGTGCCCCCCATCTCCACGGACTCGCGTGCACCCTGGGTCACGCGAAGCGACCGGGGATGCATCCGGTAGCAGTCACGATCACGACGACCCCTCCAGCCGGAGTCTACGACGGGCAGTCGGTGCCCCAGGGACCGGCGGGGGGATCAGCCCTTCCGGACGGGGTGGGCTCGAGGTCGAGCCTGCAAGCCTGTTGGAGGTGGGCGGCGCCCCGGACAGCGTACTACGCCGTACGACACGCACGTACGCCCGACTCACGGCCCCGCACACCCTGCAGGGCTTTTGCTCCCGCTCTCCGCCACGAGGAGAGCTGAGAGCTGGCCGTGGGGAAAGAAAAGGGCGCTGGGAATGGAGGGTGCCCTCTGCGCTCCGGATTTCCCCCGCTCCACTGCAAATCCCACCTGGGCGCGGCCGCCGCCCCGACCGCGTGCCACCGAAATTTGCAGCGGGTACGCAAGGCGATCCCTGTGAACCTCAGGCTGCGGTCCGGGGAAATGACATGAAGGCGGCGGCGTCAGCAGGGTGGCGTTCCGCGGGCCGAGAGGGGAGAGGGGAGAGAGTGTGTGTCTAATTTCCTCGCTGCTGTGTACTTATGTATGTACACATGTGCGAGGGACTGCTAGCAGCGCTCTCCGAGTCGACGCATATTCCTGCCCCAGCGGTGCCGCAGCTCGCCCTTGGTGTGTCACTTGTGCCCGACGCGTCCCTGAAACAGAGGTGAGACAACTTGAAGAGGACGCCGTTCCACGTAGAGCCGAGTTCGAGTTCGAAACCATGGGAATGGGGCAGGAGAGCGGTCCGACGCTGGAGAACGGGCGGTTGGCGTGTCGGTGGATGGCCAACGAGTCGGTATACAGCGAGTGGCGGCGGGGGCACTGGCAGCGCAAATCATAGACTTACGGCAGCGCCGTCACGTACAATATAGACCGAGCGATCGATCGACGTCGAGATCGGTGCGGGCATGGAGCCTTGGGGGGCGGAGGGAGGCCCGTGGCGCTGCTGAGCGTTGGGTGCTTGTGCAGCGGCGGTAACGGGGGGGTGCCTGCTCCAAATGCCGGGAACCCTGGTTGACCCCCACCTGGATGCCTCCCAGCGCGTTGAGTGTGTTGGGTACCGAACGCTGGAGCTTCGCAGGGTGATATGAGTACCGGACGGGGATTGGGGGCCCCAGACTGTCAGCGTGCTGACGGCGCGGTGACAGGCCCCGTGAGTTGGCTCAGCGAAGCGCTCTCTCTCGCGCAGGAGGCTGACTCGCTCCCGAATAATGCATGTGCGCTGGTGATGGAGGACGTCAGTTAGGCTGCGACTAAGGGGAGGTGGAGAACCAAAGGAGGAGGTCGTGTTTCCGAGTCCGACGTGGACGTCTGTTTGGGACCGCAGTTTGCCGCGTGCGTCGCTGTCAACTCAGTGAAGCGTACTAGAGCGCGTAAGGGGTCTGTCCGCCCAAAGGCGTCGATGTCGCCTCGGTAGAGAGACCTTGGGTGACGGGGATGCGCGATGAGGGGAGAGGGTCGGGGAAGGGTAAGCCCGAGAGGGTATGAGAAAGGCGTATGCCGCCTGACAATGGAGTAGCGGTCGGCGCGAGATGTACATGCTCGAGAACATTCGGCATCTCATGGCTGTGGATTTGCCGCACTGAGCAACGCTGGTCATAGCTCCCTGACCCCTTCCTTCCTGCTCCTCGCCCCATAGGGTGGCAGAAGATAGCATTCGCACGGTAGGTGCGGTTGTGGACATTTTCCGTAGCTGTGGAATGATCTACTTCAGTTAAGAGTTCCACATGAGAGAGAAAGACGAGAGAGGGTTGGCCATGCATGTCTTCGCATCGTGGGCCGCCTCGTCATTGCAACCGCAGTATCGGAAGACGTTGTTCGTGTAATGTTTTCCCGGACCAGAGAGGCGGCACAACACATTTGCATATGGTGTCGCGCTTCCTTCAGCGTCGTTCAAAGCCCTCATGACCTCATGGGTGCATTTGTCTGGCGTTTCGTCTTATGCCGATGTGGCTAGAACCCATGTCAGAAAGGCTCGAATGAAGGTGAAGAGAACGGCTGACAACGTGCGCATGGCTGAGCTGCAATCAGTGCTGCGACAATGCGGGTGATCTACTCGTATTAGGTCAGCGAAAGGTGGCACTCTCAATGACGATTCATACTCACGCAGAACATACGTAGTCAATGATTTCAGTTGGTGGTTTACTGCAATGATAGATACCTGAGATGGAGATGTGGATGTATAACTCGGGAAAGCAAGTTCTCCACTCCAGTACTACTAAGATGGTGCCGGTGGGCGACTCCCGTGCGAGGCCAAAGTCGGCCTCTCGCAACTGGGTTTTGTCAAGTAATGCATTCCAGAGTGGACCACCTGCTGACTACAGGCAGCGAGGCCAGAGAAGCACATTGCGGTGCCGCATCAAGATTGCTCTGTCCCCATCGAGCAATTTCGTGGTGAATGGGTTATACGACAGTGAGTTCTTGCATGCGGTTAGATCGAGGTTCTGCCAATTGAACTCACCAGCATGATGCTTATTTGACGTTCTAAAATGCATCCGAGTCGTGCGCAGTCCGTCATCTGCAAAACAGGAACACACGATGACGCACCTCAGAAAGACGGAACATATTCTCATGTCTCATCCTGAGCGTATAAAAACCAGCTTGAACGAGGAGGGAGTCCAGCAGCAGCTCAATCTCTCAGCTCTCAGCCCTCACCCAGCCTCAGCTATAACCAGCAGTAAATTACAAAGTTTTTCGCTCAATGAACCACGCCTGACTACTTACCTCGCGATGGCAGATTTCATCATGCGCTTCACCGCCCTCGCCAGCATCGTTCTCGCCGCTGCCTCAGCCGGCCTCGTCAACGCCGCGACCCTCGAGCAACGCCAGCTCGGCTCTTGCTCCAGCTCTTCGCTGGGTCTGCCCCTGCCCCTCTGTGGGGCTGTCTTCGGCGACTGCAGCGGCGCCGGATGCGAGTGCACGGAGCTCACCTCCCAAATCATCGGCACTATCCCCGGCCTCAGCAACGTCCTTGACATTCTGGACGCCACCGGCCTGGATATTGGGACTCTTGGGGTGAGTACGCGTGACGTGGTGCAGCAGCGCATTCGAGCAAGGACTGACTTGTCTGCGTTCTGGACAGATCTGCACCACCGGGGGCAGCGTCCTCTGAGCAAGAGCATTAATCGTGACCGTCGAGTCAAGAGATGCGACCGACGGGTTCTGTAGCCAGCTGACGATGTGGATCTAGTATGTGAACGATTGCGTATGAGTAAGACTGTACAATCTGTTGAAATGAAAGGAGATTCGCTCGCAAGAGTTGTCTGTACCTTGTTGGATTACATTCGCGAGTTGCCCGCGTCCAAAGGTATTCCGTATCCTGGTACGATCAACTCTCCGGACTCCTCAAACTCGTTGCAGCTTGCGTCCCACGTGGCGGCGCCTGAGCTTCCAAATCTGGAAGGGGCGGTTGACGACCCGGCGACGCCCAGGCAAACTTGCGGGTCCGAAATGAGTCGTCGGAATGGCTCCATATTATCAATCGCTACGTACGCCACGGGCAAGCCATTTGCCAATGGAGGACCGTATGAGCGGTGCAGTGACAGGAAAGGGACACGGTGACTGGTAACAGGGAGAGATGAGCTCAGCTGGCCGCGGGAGTCATGCGTCGGCGGTGAGGCTGGACAAGGCCATCAATGCGTATTTGGCAAGCTTTGAGCAAGCGAAGGGTGCCCCGCACGTATAGCCCCTCGATGGAGCGGTGCGCCGTCGCATCGGGATTTGTGCCAGACTCGGACTAGTGTCATTGGTCACGGTGCCGGGTTGTCTCTATCAAACAACCGCTGTAGACGGAAGGTGTATGGTTCTTCTCTGAGCTCGCAGTTGAGCATCGATTCAGTTGTTGAGCAAATTGCTTGAGTCAATTCCAGACTGACGGACAGATATAGCAGAACGGTTTCCTGTTACATGCAAGTACAAGGAATATGGCTCAGGAAGGAGCCTGGATAATGGATACAGCGGACTGGAGAACTTTGCGTCTAATCGAATGAACGGAGTAGTGACTATAAATGAGAGAACGTAAGGAGATGTCGACGATGGAGCAAATACGATACACGGGAGACGTGGAAGTCAGATAATAGGGATACACGGGGGAGTAGAAAATAGCGATTATAGGGTCCGCTGAATAAATAGACTCAGGCCTGACCGTGAGCTTGACGATGGATGGTACAAGGGAGACAAGGAGTCGTGTCGGCGTGCGAGCCGACGGGGGTGAAGTATCGCCTAAAGGGCTAGAAGACATCGATGTCAGCGTGCTGCGTTGTTGCACCACAGCGACCAGAGGTACTTACTTGCATGTATGCTCAGCACAAGTCGGCTCTCAACCGCTCATCTCAAAATGTGGAGTCGCTTACGGTCGGTCTGCTCATTCAGCTCAGCCAGTCCATCTCAAGCACCGGGCTCGACGACGATGGTGCCGCTTGTGTGGACGCGGAAGGGTGCGGAAGAGGGCCTGGACCTGGAGAAAGGTGAATTAGCAACTCAGCACTCGGTACGCACGCCATTGGTTGGGGAGATTATGGCATGTTATATAGGCTGCTCTTACCGAGAGTGAAAGCGAGTGTCGGAGCTGCTGTGTCGCTCGAGGGGCTCGCGTAAGAGATGGGCGAAGGGGTGAGGGGGATGGGACCGGCCATCGTCATGGGCGCGAGGACGAGCGAGAGAAGGGAGATGAGAACGATAGCGAGGGTGCGGGCCATGACTTCAATAGTCGTGCGATTGGGGCAGTCGATTACTTGCGGAACTGAGGCGACGGGTGCGTGATAGCGGGGAACAAACCGCGATTCAGTAATGAGTGGAAAGGCAGACAGGGAGAAAGTGGGAGAGGCTGCGAATAGGTAAGGAAGGAAAGACACCATTGCTTCTTGCCTTATGTATTCGCACGACGATGTAGCAAACGACATAGCCTCGGAGCCACAGAACTCAAAACAGATACCATCACCGATTCTAGGTCTAGCCATCTCGGAAATCGGGGCATGAGGATGACGCAGGTCGAGAAAAAGGAAACAACTCACGGACGAGTGCAGTTGCTGCGGCACTCCTGTGTCCCGGATTCCACGAAGGCGAACACGTAGTGGCGCCGTGGCGTCCGTGTGATCCAGCTGCGCTGGTGGGTGCAGCTGTGTCCCGTATCCAAGCACAGTGGGTAGGTGCGTTTACGAGCTATGCATTGCATAAGCGACCGTCGCGGAGCGTCGGGATCTTGCTTGTACCATCTCGGTATGGAAAACGTTCCTTGTGTGGCACAGATCGGGATTGCGGCTGACGGGTTGCGGTTCCGAAGCGCAAACATAGCCCCTAGTAACCCCTGCACGAATGTCGAATAAATGCAGCGATGGCAAGAAAGGACAGACTGCAGTAGGCGGATGTGTACAATCAGACTGTGGTCAATGAATGCGAGAAGCTTCTTTGTTACCTGATTCGGACAGGAGCGGTGCGCGTTGCGAGCCACCGGAAGACATTGCTTGCACCGCCTCAACATCAAGTCTACTGATTCTCACCCACTTTGAGAACAAGGAGGGGTCTTGAGTGGGGTCGCATCAGTTTCAGGGACGCTGTGATAGCGATGAGCTCTAGAATGGGTAGTCTTGACTCGGGCCGCGCGAAGCGGGGGTACGGGTACGCGCCACCTCTCATTGTATCTTGGTCCTCGAGGCGAAGAATGAAAAATTTAACATCACTGCCCGTTGGTACCTCAGTCACAGTACGAGGATGCTCCACAGAAGACGTTCGAATTGACTCACAAGGGCTCAAGGTGGAGGCAGTGACCCGCGCCCAAGCGAGGGGTCATCTCGAGTCCAGGCATCTGTCGAGTCAGACCACGGTAGTACTTACCGCAGCCTGGAGCCGCTGTTCGCATCCCATCCAGCGCAGCACAATCCGGCGCACGACAACGGATAGCATGGAAGAGGGCGGCACTGCGAATGGGACTAAGCTGATGTTCGAGCAGGTCACGGCCTCGCTCGCAGGTTCCAGCTTTGCGGAGAAAGCCGCACAGGAATTTGGCGCAATTGTTGGGCGCAATGATCAACATGCTTCATTCTCCAGTGAAGTGGACAGAGATATATAACTGTGTTCAATGACGCAATCAGTACGGAAGAAATTCATCCTCGTCAGTACCGTTTTGAAGTTAACTATACGCCACTCACACATACTGGCAGTAGCATGCACGACCGGTCACACAATTCGAGAGGGTGCCCATCAAGGGGAGCTGTGAGCCATCATCTTGTGATTTCGAGGAAGGCGTTAGGGTTTGGCCGCATTCATGGTGATGACTGCAACGTGTTACGGACCTTCTTCTGTTGCCACCAGCATGAGTGGCCACGTTCTCTCCATCTTCTCGCACGTGGACAGTTCCATTGCAACGTCGACAAGCACCCTTCACCGGCAACCAGCGGCAGCATCTCTACGGACCGCGCGCAGGGCATTTCGGCAACTAGACTACACGCCGGGGTGGTGTAAACAGGCAGAACGTGGAGAACAATAAGGAGGCACAGGAAGATGCATCATCGCGATTCGTGACACAGTCCATCACCATACCTTTCATGTCAGAGATCGCAACGACACCCCGTCTCGCGCCATGGCGTTTGTTTGCGCAACCGTTTGACACCTGGCGACGCGATACCACGGACAATATGAAGCCTCGTTTGCATTGCTTGTCTCTCAAATGCCATGCGAAGCGTTTCTTCGACCATAAGTCGCCCTCGCTCCTTCAGCAGTTCCAGCCTTGTAGCGACCTTCTCCTCGAGCCTTAGCATACTCGGCAACCGGCCCTACACGTCCATTACATCTAGGATGAACTTGACTTGCTGGGAGCGCAAATGGTCGATACAGCATGGAAGGTGTACCAGCACGAGGCTGAAGGCTTCGCCGTGCATATAGAAGACGAGATTCGCTTCGAGATAGACCTCGTGGAAGCCATCGAGGCGTGAGAGGTTGTGCTACTCTCACGGCCGGTTTTGCACTGAACCGAATGTCGCATGAGAACTTGTACGACATGGCAGTAAGGATCACAGCGGCTCACCCGGAGAATTTTCAGTTCTGTAATACATCGGCCAAAAGGACTGGGGCACCAAAATCGCAGTAGATCTTTGTCATGTGGCGGACCGTGCGGAGACGTCCAACAGCAGCGAGGATATGGTCCAAGGAGAGCACGCCGGGCCACCGCGTTGTGCTGTTGCGAAACACAGATGACCTCGAGCGTCTCCGCCGTGCGAGTCTCGGAGATGAGATTGCGGAGGACGGCGACTCGGAGCGGTTTGTCGAAGACTTGCAGCTCGCCCAACGTGGGTAAGGAGGAGCTGTGTGCTAGGACACCCTTCATCTAGGATTGGAACCGGCGCGCAGTTGTCTAACAGGGAGAAAACGTCGCTGGACGAGGTTAGAGGGAGAGAAGGGAGGAGGCTTCCGAGGAGTCGCGAGAGTGGATGCGGGAGGAAGAGCTCCAGCAGCTCGTTCAACGCTCCAGCCAACGCGTCAGGATAGTGTCAGCAGTCCCTACAGGGAGTGCGTGACTCCGAATTGCGAAGCGTAGGTTCGACATGGCTAACACATACAGAGTCAGTCGCAGAGCACGCCTCTTGAAGATGTTCACAAAATCTGCCTTTGGAAAGCATGGCGGCTGCAAGGTCTACGGTTAACCATGGGAATGGGTCTAGGTCAATGACTCATCAGATGCGAACCACGAGACCTTCAGTCTGGCGGCTCTGATAAAGTAGTACCTGATCAACAACTGATGATCTGAGAACGCAACGTGTCTGTTCCGTGACATGAGAGCAAGGGCTGCTTTATATCTAATGTAGACGGACCGCTCCCTCGGAAAAAAGCTAGGCAATCAGACCTCGAAACAGGAAGCGTATATATGGGGTACCTACATCCGTGCGTCATCAGTGATGTTGCAGGCGGAGGACGCCACAGCAAGCATGAGGTCGTCTCACATCCAATATGTGACGTTTGATATCCAGCGTCGCGTACGATAGCTAAGCTGCAAGGGCCGGTCGCAGTGTGCAGATGGGACAGGATGGCCGCAGTCTGCGGAACGATTTGTGCCGCTGGCAAAAATGTGCCGGTGCCGGCATATTCCGGCACACTAGTGTACTTAGGTGCGTAGCGGGCGCTAGTTGGACTTCGTCGCTCTCATCGCCACATTAATGAAGAGGCCAGACAGCCTGAGACTATGTGCTATGTGGTGCATATACGCATACATGCTACCATAACTATGTCCAGATTCTGGTGCTTCTTATTCCAATTCCCGTAATATTCCGTATGGTCTGCGGGTATTCTCACTGGCCCTCGTGCTCGCAACTTGCCCGCCGCTGTTTTTGACGTAGATCCAGGTCAGTGCATCGGTTCATGTCATACTGCACACTGCACTAATACAGTTTGGGCGATGGAATATCCTGCTTCCTATTTGACATTCCTTCCTATATGATCTCGTGCTCTCCAAGTAGAGCGCGCATGGCCTCCTCAGGGTGATCCCAATGAACCTGGTGGAGGACTAGTATAAGGAAAGTCTTGGAATGCTGCTAAGAGGAGCACCTACGAAGTGGTTTCCTTCCTTTACAATCACGAGCTTAACATTCCGCAGAAGCAGCCCTTTCTCCTTCGCGGCCTCCACCTCCGTGCGCAGCGTCAACATTGCATGAGAGACTTCGGGCAATGACTTCCCTCCCCAGACGAAGCGTGCCTCTACGTTACACCAGGAGTCGCCAACTACGTCCTCGTCTCCAGGTACCAGAAGAGCTCTCTCGCGAACATTCGCAAAATGTCCAGTCTGAATGCCAGTGAGCATGATCCTCGAGTCTAGATTGCCATCGGTCTTGAAGGTCATTTTCGCGCGTTCCTCCGCGCTTAGAGTGCTGAGCGTCGGGAAAGGGTGCTCGAGTGGTTTCAGAGCGATCGTGTCTAGTGTGTCACCGTGGGGGTAGTAACCGCTGATGGCGAGCGCGCGATCCCACATATCGTAAGACGCCGCCCGCTCTTCCAGGGAAAGGCGCGGGTCAAAAGCGCGGGTGTACATGTCGCTGCGTCTGGGATAGCCCATCACGATGTTTCCGGTGTCTGCCACATTTGCGAGTCATCATCAACCGTCAAATCGATCGTTCAGGGTCTCGCTTACTCACCGAGCACGATGACGCGTCTCACGTACTGCGAGAGATCAACATCATTGACAGGGAACTGGGGTGCATACGCTAAGAGTGATGTCGTCCAAAGCGCCCCAAGCGACCAGCCGGCAACCACAATCCCGCCAGTGTTCAGATCACGCTGCGAAGGTGGTATGTTGTCGCGCTTGACCAAGTCCTCTAGAAAATCGTACACTTCGCGAGCGCGATCCTTCAGGAAGATGCTAAACTTCTCACGCGCCTGAGCCAGTGCCTCTTCATCGGTGTTTGGTGTAAGCTTTGCGACCATGGCGCGCTCCTCGTCTGTGTATGGGGTGCTCCCTGGGTAGTCACGCCGATTTAGGAGAACCAGACGTATGTTGTTGCGATGGGCCAAAGGGATGAGTCTCGAGAATGTGCCTGCGATTTGCATCGCAGTGAGGCGATCAGCGATGTACTTCATCAGGAAAACGTCACGGACTTGTACAGGTACTTGGGGTACTTGGCCAAGTACCTCAAGTATCCCAAGTACCTCAAGTACCCCAAGTCCAATGGACTTGGCCAAGTCGGGTGGGTCGACTT
Source organism: Dichomitus squalens LYAD-421 SS1 (assembly GCF_000275845.1). Classification (NCBI taxonomy): domain Eukaryota; kingdom Fungi; phylum Basidiomycota; class Agaricomycetes; order Polyporales; family Polyporaceae; genus Dichomitus; species Dichomitus squalens. The sequence continues at coordinate 623,266 of NW_006766893.1, forward strand.
GGCCAAGTACCAGGTACTTGGCCAAGTCCTCCAAGTCCCTGTTCAAGTTCATGCCCAAGTTCACTGTGAGATGTATTGAATAAAGATGATATGCATGGAAGTAAATCAAAGGACAGCTGC
>NW_006766893.1:623405-624687 GCF_000275845.1 Dichomitus squalens LYAD-421 SS1
GCGGACGACAAAAAAAATGCCACCACAGGGAATTGAACCAGCAACCTGCAAATTCAGTGTTCAACACAGCATGTTCAACCACTACACTACAGAAGCTCACACTATAGCACAGAATAGCAGCCATATATAGCGCTCTTTGCTGGACTCCGAGAAATTCTTCACCATCCTCACCTGTACCATAGCAGAACTTGGACATCCACCACTGATACCACTATTCTTGAGCATTATCTGGATATTGTACCTCTGTATCACTACTGAAACAAGCACATTGTAACAACTTAGAGTCTTCTATCACATGTTATTGCCCTTCTTCTAATAGACTATAAAGCTCCTTCTACAGCCTTAAAACAGACTGGTTTACAACTAGTGTATGGATGTCTATGATAGATATTATTACATAAGAAGTATACAAGATGTGTGACTGATAGAACACCAATTGCTCAAATTGAGGCCTGAGTATACTGAAGTCAACATGTAAAGTTCAAGTTGTGGCACAAGTACCCCAAGTACCCCAAGTATATAGACTTGGGTCAAGTCCGTGTACTTGGGACCAAGTACATGAACTTGGGGCCAAGTACATGGACTTAGGGCCAAATACACGGACTTGGGGCCAAGTACACGGACTTGGGGCCAAGTACACGGACTTGAGGCCAAGTACATAGACTTGAGTCCAAGTACATGAACTTGGGCCCAAGTATGGGTCCAAGTCCGTGACGTTTTCCTGATGTTTGCTTATAGGAAAAAAAGCATGCATACCGCCATGCCAGTTGTGCCCGTGCAATATGACCAGTGTAGTGAAATCGGAACTGCCCTCTGGAGATCCAGTGTTACGCTGAAGTACTAACACAAGTCTATCCAGACTTATCATGCGGACTTATCCAAGTACGCGGTGTAGCACACGGGGGAGAGAGTATCGCACAAGTCCCTAGATTGAGGGATATAGGGATACAGGAGGTAACGAAGAGGAGAACAGAAGTGGGGAGCCTCTACCGACTACAGGCCTCCTTATATACTATGGGGTACCGACCGTATTAGGAAGGGAAAGGTAACCGACCAAAGTGGGGAGGTATGAGGAGACTGTAAAGGAACGCGTCTGGTCGAGGCTGGGCCCAGTATAGTACAAGACCTAGGTCAGGGTCCTGTGATATAACCGAAAAGGGATAGAGACGGGACAGGGTCCTGAGTCTAGGTCAGGGTCGGGCAATATAACCGAAAAGGGAAAGGGGCGCGACAAGGGTCGGGGTCTGGGTCAGGGTAAAGTAATGTAACCGAAAAGGGAAAC
>NW_006766893.1:626326-654840 GCF_000275845.1 Dichomitus squalens LYAD-421 SS1
TTGTTCTCATCGCTATTGTTCTTTTCGTCCATTGTACTACGTGGTCACAACACCACGTGACTCCTTTGTCCCCATTCGCTATTGTTCTCCATTGTTATTGTCCTGTGACTATTGTTCTCCGAGTAGTCAGCGACCGTGTACTTTAGTATATAAGGACAGGTCTTGCACTGGGCACCCCAGTTTGACCTCTTGTACCAATCAAGCGTTCTCACTCCCTAGACCCCTAGTGACCTCGAACCCCCAGACCCCCAGTGAACCAGTGTGCTAAGCTTGTCATCAGTCTGCGTCCTTGTTGTGCATAACCTGCACACGACCCCTTGAGTGCTGACACGCTTCGCCGTAACAGATAGTTTGCATGAGGGCAACAGTCACTGCACGAGATCATATCAAACGGGCCCTTGCCAATGATTACATCACTTGTGATGCTGTGGGTGGCCAGCCTCGAGTTGCTCCTAAGTGCTTGAGAGTCAGACATGCATATGGCTGATGAAGCATGTCGAGAACACATTGAAGCTACTGCACTGACTCAGGCATGATCATGTATATGCGACTGCACCTTTACTATGGTACCTCCTGTTTAGATCAGGGTACAAGATCCCCTGGGGGGCCAATGGGCACTCAAATACAGACATGGAAGTACCGCACGCATATCCATACTTCAAAACATTGTGGATTTACCTGGGTACGCGTGTGGTCAACCAACGGGGCCGTGATGCGCTGTCATGGAGTAGTCCCTGTGACCGTGATATGGCCTGTTTAGGCAGGTCGGGTAGTGTAGACGCCAGAGAGAAAAAAATCCGCGCGTTCACGGACTTATGCAAGGCGCTGTAACTTAGGCACAAATAAATCTCTGATGATCGAGGAAGCACCGCAAGAGTGGTGGATGAGTGCTTTTTTTTACAACTGCATTGTCCCTGACTTGTAGCAGGTGACAGAGTGGCGCCCATTCCAAGACTTGAAGTCTTTAGGGCTTCGAAGACCAAGTATCCGAAGCATCAGAACTCTCGTAAGTGTCTCAATCATTCAATTTTCAGGTCAATTCGCTGACGTGGACTGGCTGCTATGCGCGGAGACGATACGCATCAGATGGTTCGAAGTCAGCCCCAAGCGGCCATGAGCGTAGTCCGTAAGTTGCGGTACGGTATCATTGGCTTCGACGGGCATTCTCCGCCATTGTCTAGACGTCTTGCGCGGTGACGGTAGTCTCTCGCAATGTTGATACAGTGCATGTGACATGAGTAGATATTGGTAAGTGAGAGTAAAGAAGGAAGCCGGCGAATGGGGTATAGGGCTATAATAAGTCTAGTGTACGGCTGCAGATGTTCGACAGTAGGGCTACATGGGTCTGGATGACTATGTCCTGTTATCTTGTCAGCATTGCACGCGAAGAGTGTGCACAGCGGATACCTACTCGTTCAGCTAAGCCATTCCACCTCTAGAGGAGTTGTCACAGGAAGAGTGGCTGACGCTGACGCTATGTCGCCATCAGTTGATTACTGTTGTAGGAGCAATGACGATACGCACTAGTAGTAGTGACTGTGGACGTTGCATTGTCCCCTTGAGCAGGGGCGGTAGTCGCCAACATCGGCGCTGGGGCAGCCATGACAGGCGCAAGAGCGGCAGAGACAAATGAGGCGAGGAGAATTGCAGAGATGCGGGCCATAGTTATGTCGTGGAATGAGTATGATACTGGACGCGGAAGAGCAGTCAGTAGTAGGGAAGAGGAGCTGAGTTGGGGTTCTACCGGACCCCATTCCGTCATTTATATCGCTTTGTGGACGGGGAACAAAGGATTTCCTGCAGTGATAGTAGAATTGTTGGTGAGTGAATCTCGAATGTCTGCACACTAGGTCCGCATAGCTGTACGAGGTCCCGTCGCGATCCCCGTTTCATAGCTGCGCCCTCGCGTTCTCCCGCCATCATCAAGCCGCCGGGAAGTGCACGGAGGAGTTGTCCTACACATATGTAAATGCACAGCTTGTTCCTGGGAGACAAACAGGCGGAACCGCGGAGGTGAGCCCGCCAAACGTCCTGGAGCTGGATGATAATGCGCGTAACGAAGTGGCCTGGACGTGACACGTAGGAGCCACGAGTCTAGTTGCTTTGTGATTGATCTGAACCTTGATTATGTATACCTGTTACATCATGAGTTGAAGAACCGGCATAACCGTCGCCACAGGGATCAAAAACTTTTCAGTGAGGCACCTACCGTCCTTGGGCGCGGGACATGAGACGAGACCTCTGCGCGTCTCGTTACCAGCGTCTGGCACCTGGTGCGTTCCCGCAGGTTTGATACGATTACGTCAATACCTGAGCAGACTGATGCGTCAGGCTGGGCAATGGAGATGAGGGCAGTGCGTACGGGATGTGTGAGAGTGATCTCAGACCCTTGCAAACGTCTGACTTTTCGGCTCCGAGGCAGATCGCATGTGCACTACTCAACGCAGAGTTTACCATCACATGACTGGGAACGTAGTACAAGAACCATTGTGGCTTGCTATGGCATGTGTCACCATACCGTTTCGAAACGATACCCGCTATCAAGGATTGACAATGATCTGTCTCTGTTGAGGTGACATACTTTATCGGAAAGAGATCAGATGAATATCACCCTACATGCCTTCTGCCAACGGACGGACCACCACAACGCCGCATCTGTTCTCGTGCGGACAGCGGTGGACGGCGGCGGTCGTGTGAGCGGACGGATAGATCAGGAATCCGACTTCGCATTGTACCGGGAATGTTTGCCAACAAGCAGAGCGCGGACGTGATCCGACGTACTGGAAAGAATGAGCAGGAGATCAGTTCCATGAAGCGCTCAGCGACACAGGTCAGTCAAGCACTACGAAGGCGTCACCCTGATACGGACCTAGGGCACTACATTCGCTGCAACAAAGGGTGAATGGGGCAGTGCTTCCCACTGCCCCCTCCCTTGTGCCTCCCGCCCTCGTCCCTCAGGCCGTTCGGGGTGATAAGCACTGTAGCGCGGTGTTTATCGAGATCGGAACCCGAACTCTCATTCAGGAAGAAATCGGGGAAGTCGCAACGCTACAGGCTGTACTGGCTTGCTGCTGAGTGGCGTCGGATAGAAGGACCAGCAAGGTTGCATTAGGCGTGTGGCTGCATTCCAGTTGCGGAGCATTGTGCTGACCGTGTCTTCGCTTTCACCGAGGCTGTCACCCGGTATTTTCCTCCGGGTCTGCGTATCCAGCGTTCATGAAGACGGCGTAGGACATGAAAACAGCGCTAGGTGAAGTCCTGACCGCCCAAACGATGCAGTACTCCGAAACAGACGGTGCTACAAGATAGCCCAAAGGTGACATATCGCGCAGAAGAAAGCGGAAACTGAAAACTCACATCAATTGGACCTGTGTCAGAACGGCATTGACCTCGCCAAAACGCTGTTGGTCGACGCTGATCGTCACAACATAGTCGTCGACGCCGCTTGGGTCTGCCCTGAAGTTGATTGATTTCTCTAGGCGAACGTACGCGTCGAGCTTTGACTTCCTATGGCTTCGCGGTGCCTTGAGCCCCTGAGGCAGGTACAGAGAAGCCGGCGGAAGGCCCAAACGAGCCTCTCAATGACGGCCGACACATCTACAAGGGGGCGGTGACAGGCGTCAGAGCGATGATGGCTTCAAGTCAGGTCAAGGCCGACGCATGTACCAGACTGACTGACAATGGCGGTACGCTGCGGAGATCTGTACCTCCAGTGCAAGGCGAGAGAGAGAAACACGAAGTACAGACCTAGTGCTCCGTAGAAGGCCAGCACAAAAATCGCCGCATGATGACGCGTCGAATTTCCGCGGAAGAGGTTCTCCCTCATTTGCGCCATAAATGTCGAACACCTGTATGGAGTTGAAATGTCGTTGTGAGTCCATGTGCATGCGCCGGGTACTGCGGGAACATCTCAGGTGATACTTCAGGCAGAAGAAGCATTTCATCTGTTATGCAAGACGTAGATCGTGAAACGTACGACGCGTAGCAAGCGCGAGACTTTGCACCTTGGACTCGTTCTGTAGTGGTTTTGGGTTGTGGTGGTTGAGAAAACGCCCCGGGAGTTGTTGAAGTCAAGATTGACTATAGGATGAACATTAGACGTTGACTACAGAGCTCTGCCGGCGACACTCCATCACAGTGGGCAAACATGAGCGTGAGAAATTGCACCGGCGATCCCCGCCATTGGAGCCACGGACGCTTGATCGATATGTTCCAGGCGGCCGCGGCCGCCAGCCACTTTTCCATGTCAGTGACGTATCGCGGGACTACGGCTCCTTCGTTACAACGCAACTCAAACAACTATTTCAGCCTTGCCCAACTCATCCTCACCTCCATGAACAGAGGTAATCGTGACCGCAGATTCACCTGGTATCTAATCGAAGCCTGAAGTTACTGCAGCCCTCTAGCGTTCCTTGAGTACGTTTCAAGATCATGTCAGGAAACAGAAGATGACCCTGAAATTCATAGAATCCAGCATTTTGGCTAGATGGTACCTCGAGTAACGTTTTTAGATTGCAGCAAAACGGTCCGCGGAAGGCACAGTCGCTATCTTGGGGAATTAAGCAGGTCGTCTTCCGAAGCCGCACCTCGCAGCTGACTCTCCAGTGGGAACTGCTGACCTTTGGGTTCACCGTGCCTATCCCTTATGAGATGGCGACCAGGTTCCCATGCCCTATCCTTATAAATGATACGCCGTAACTCCAGTAGACGGCCCTCTGCTTCTAGTGTCCCATTCCCCGAACACCAATTGGACGAGAAATACTACACTATGACCAGCACTCAGTCCACGGGAAGTCGACTCGGCGTGCTTCACGATACCGGGATACCTCCGGGCAGTGAAGACTATACGACTCTGGTTGTTCTGCATGGTCACAACTGGCATAGTGGTGAGTCCATTAGATAGTTGCTCCATCTCCCAGATTTGTAGGCTATACAACTAGTGTTGACGGGAATCTGGCGGAAACGTCCATCCACGTATCCAGGCACTTTCTCCAAGGTGATACCGCTCGCGAGCATCAATAACACGCGCCTCATCCTTGTCAATCGACGCGGCTATCCTGGAAGCACGCCATTCACGGACGAGGAACTCGCGACAATTCCGAAGCTGACGCCGGACGCGAATGAAGACACGCTAGAAGACGCCAGGGAGGAGTTGGGGCTATTCATGCGAGACCGGGCGCGCGAAGTGTACGACTTGCTAGAGGATATAGTGCGACAGGACAACATACCGCCGGCTCAACCTGAGAAGAACACGGGGGGCATCATCCTCGCTGGGTGGTCCTTCGGGGCGTTGTGGATGAACGCGCTCATGGCGTACGTGTCGTCCTTCCCCGTCAATGACGTGGAGCTGTCGAAGTACGTGAGACGCGTTGTCATATTCGGTAAGTGTTTCTCTCCGCCGGCCATCTATTCGTGCAGGAGCACCTCACGAGTTGTACAGATACCGGAAACCTTGTCATGGGCTATCCGGGACGAAGTGATATGTACGAACGCGGCTTCGACCCTGCGCTTTCCGAGGCAGAGCGCAAGGCGGCATATAACGTCTGGGAAAGGGCGCGCCGAATTAGCAGCTACTACTCCCACGGAGAGACGCTGGACAGTCTCTCCGATGAGCCCCTGAAACATCCTCCATCGACCGTCAGCACTCTCAGCGCGGAGGAACGCGCGAACCTGACGCACATCCCCGGAGGTGTCGTGGACTCGGCCATCGCGCTCCCTGGTATTCAGTCCGGGCTTTTCGATAGCCTGCGACAACGCGCCATATCCCTTCCAAGTCGCCAAGACAACAAGGAGAATGGAGACGATGCAGAATCGAGCGGGGACGACTGGCGCGACATCGAATTGCGCGTAGTTTGGTGCCAGATGTCACATGCAGAAGTCTCCTACGTGACGCTGCTTCTCATCGCGGAGCTAGAGGACGCAAAGAAGAAGGGAATTCCTGTACGAAACGTAAGAGTCGTTCGAGTAAAGGGCGCTAATCATTTCGTGAGTACTTTACTTAAGACCATACTCTTCGGAGCTCATTTCCGTACCTCATCCAGATACATTGGGACCAACCCGAGATGGCGATGCGCGCACTGCTGGGAGATGAAGATGTCATCTGAGGTCGGTTCTATCCGTCGAGTTACTTGTGAACAATACTGCTGCAACGTACAGAGGAGAAGGATGTAAGACCTACTGCTGGAGATATACATGAAGTGCCTTGTGACCCGGAGGGTATTCACTTCCAGTTTGGTTAGGACGAAGCCTGTCGTGTTCTTTCAGTTGCGAGGAGAGCTGGTCGCGGTGTAGGGCTGCTGCAAAATTGAGCCAATAAGATTGGCTATTCATGGAAACCTCCCCAAGGTGCCAGTGGATCATCTACGAATTATGCATACAAATGGCTTCCATTCCGCAACCTTACCAATCGCGGTCACACACAACGTCGCGTGTGAATGCTCGGTCTGTGGAGGACGAATAGTACTAGTATACTACACGCTCATGTTGTATGTCGTTGGTGCTCGAGCCTTCCTACAGTCCCCGAGGACGACGCGGAGCTCACTGGCACAGTATTAGATAAGAGCGCGGGCCGGCACTCCGTAGGCCGCGCCCAGCGAGCTCTTCTCACAGCGCTGATCCGCCCGAGACCGACACGTATGAATCGGTTCCCTCGTACTTGTACGTTTGTTCGTCTCAATCTCCCACGTCGTCCCTAATTTTTATCACCAAGTCCCATAGGAAGTATATTGGTGCCTCAACGTAGGAGACATCGAGTCCGCATCAGAGGGTCGTTGCTTCTCAAGCGCATTCTCATCAGGCTTCGTGAATCACTTTCAGAATATCGAGGAGCTATCGGCGATGTGTCACCCTTCCTTCCTCTTGGCTAATTAATGGAACCCCGGCTCATTCATGGGACGGTCCGTTCGACATGTCATTACAATCAGCGCAGGGTATCGCGCGACCTTTGACATCAGCAATATGCTTGCTTGCGTTTCAAGTTCCACTGTTCACCGACACGTCCTCGGTGAGCACTTGAGCCCATCAGAATGTCGAGTGTGGCTGACCGCGCTGCTTTAAGGATAGGAGATGTTACGTCACGGCATATTCACAGAGCTCTAGACGGCGGAGGAGTCCGGACGAGATAATTCATGGCTTCGATGGCAACCGTGGCGTCTTCTAGAGCGCTTCTACGGGCTTGTCCCCGACCCCGCCTAATATTCCAGAGGAAGAAGCCGCCTCGAACATGAAATGCCGCGATCGGCGCAGAAGGTGCGGCAGAGAGTTCGGTATTTCCTCAGCAGGGCGGGGCCGCTGGCTCGGAGTGGAGCGCGGAGGAGGTCTTTAATGGACGGGGCGACCGATCCCCACTTTATCTCTTTTCTAACTGCCCCCTCTGGTGGCGCCTCTATGCCCTTGGACTCCTCCCCAGTTCACATCGTCAATATGGAGCTGCTGAGGGATGCCAATCTCTTCTCCGCCTTCGTCCAGGCGATGTTCTATGGTGAGTTTACCAGCGAGGATGAGAACTACACGTCGTAAATTCAATATATCGCCTCCAGGTTTCTCCGTCTTGATGTTCATTCTGACCATGTGGATCCTCCTTGGAAACCGTCGTAAACGCCGGCCCAATATCATGATGGTCGGGGCGTCGTGCGCCCTTATGCTTCTTTCTACAGCGGTGGGTTTCCGTGCAGCTTTGCCTACCTTTGTAAGATTGACCTGAGTTCTAGGAGATGGCGTTGAACGTGATTCGCGTCTACCAGGGCTTCGTCGCCATGGGACCTTCCCTTCCTGGCGGGCCAGAGCAATATTTTGAGAATATCTCCCTCCCTACGTTCGTTGCCAAGAGCTGTTTGATCAGCGCTCAAAGTCTCATACTCGACATCGTCGTCGTGAGTGATATCTCCCACGTCTGCGCTGAACTCTTCAGTAAGCTCATCTTGAACTCACAGATATTCAGGGCGTACGTGGTGTGGCAGAGCTTACCCGTCGTAATTCTACCGATACTCTCATGGATCGGTCTCCTCGGTGGGTGTGGTCTCGTTGTCGCTTCGTTGGAAGTTACGCATTAACGAGGTTATTCTCTAGTGGTATCTATAGGCACCAACGTTTCACTAGCTGGAATGCATCCTTCGGGAGGCCTATCATTACAGGATAATCCATGGATCACGTCGATGTTCACCCTATACCTAGCCACAAACCTATCTGCCACCGGTAATCTCCTTTCATGATCGACTTCTGCTTGTATACTGATATTCTAGCTAGCACTACTCGCCTACAAGATTTGGACGGTCACGCGAGGGACATCTCAGTACCGGTCCAGCGAAGGCCTCGCTCCCGTCCTCCGCGTCGCTCTCGAGAGCGGTGCCATTTACACTATCACGATGTCCGCTGGATTGATACTATTCCTGCTGCAATCCCAGCTTGTGTACGCACTTATCGACATCGTGCGTATCTTCGCATGTTCTCCGTCCCTTACCTGCTGATATCAACCTGGCTGAATCGAACTCGTTGCACCAATTTACAATAGTCTTCGCCCATCATTTCAATCGTTATGAACATGATCATCGTCCGGGTCGGGCTCGCAGCGGAACGGAAGAAGCATTTGCGCGCTGTACCTCGGCAGTCGAGCAGCGGCTTCAGCTTCGTCGCTGTGACCATACCGAAGCCGCATCCAGGTTACCTCCGCGAACGTCCGGATTCGGAGATGGCCCTTGGCGTGCCATCGGATCGGGTGGACGACGACGTGGAAATGGGAAACGTCGTGATGAAGATGGAGCGACTGTTGCAGGATGGTGGACCGTCGACACCGTATTCGGAGAGTGAGACGACCGATGACGCGAAGTCTGTGGTGGATGTCGACGATCCGGAGGACGTGAAGAGCGTAGATCTTGCGTTGACCAGCGCGCGCTCGAGCGCCTTCCACGTCATCACGGAACGCGACCTAGATTGACCTATTGAACCAAACAATTCAGCGACGAGTATCGAGTGCCCGTTGTTTTTCTTTCCCAGGAAGGCCTAGTGGACTTCATGTCATGGACTTGTACAATGCGTCATGGTGTGTAGTATGTTGTATCTCCTACGTCTTTTGTTCTACCACGGGTTCCATGTGTACTACGATGAAGTATGAAAGTAGGGCAGGACATCGTATAAGCAACCTGTCGCGAATGGAATTTTGTACCAGCAGTTGTACGTGCAGTCTAAACTAACTATGAAGACATACCATACCAGTGTACTTGGCCAGAGCCCAGGTCTGCCCCCGCATGCATGGCTACAATCACACCTCCCAAGGTACCGACATACTCGGAACCCCTGGTGAAGTAGGCGTGCCAAATTCATGTCAGCTCCTCATTTCGCTGTGCGCTCAGTGAGGATACCGTTACTGGGGAGATACTATGTACCAGTATGTCCTTCTGACTAACTCAAACACCACCACAAACCAGTAATGAGTCACTCTAGTATATATCTTTATGCAAAGGTTGAGCAAAATCGAGGCGACCGGAGATACGAAGAGCGGTTTTCCGGGAGCGGCCCTTCCTACTAGCAGCCGTTTATAGACGCCCCTCAAGCGCCTGGCGTGAGGAGAAGTCGGAGCTTGAGCACGCCTACATAGTCCCGAACGTCCGTCTCAGCAAGCAACTGATAAGCAATATCTGGTGATGCTGCGCTGCGAGTGATAAATCCTGGGGCGAATGCAGACAGGCTTCAAGTTGCAATTAAACAAAGTTTAGAATACCGAAGAATCGGGATTTAGCTCCACATCGGTGATTGAGGACTTGTCATCAAAGGGTCACCGCAGTATAAATTGCAGACGTTAGACGAAGAAACAACACACTTGTGCTACAAACGGCACTTAACTTCCACATCAACATCGACCTCCCGCCATGAGCGATACTCTCCCCCTCGGCATCATTGCCGATTCTGGTGCTCCCGAAGGGAGTACAGACTACACTACGGTAGTACTATTTCATGGATTCGCTTGGACGAGCGGTGAGTGAAATGTTGTGGTTCACGGATGCATATGTCATCGGCTGAACGCTTTGGAACTTGCAGATGGTTTCCGTAAGATGCTCCCATTCGCGAAGGCGAAAAATGCTCGCATATTCCTTGTCAACAGGCGCGACTATCCGGGCACGACGCCCTACTCCATCGAAGAGCGTGCCGAGGTCTTCGCGGCTGCAGTACAGGGTAAGACCGACGCGGAGGAGGCGCGAAAGATACTACTCCCATGGATGAAGGAACGCGGGCGGGAGGTCCATGATCTCCTCGTCCATATCGTCTCCCAGCACAAAATCCCTGTCGCCCGCCCGGAGAATAATGCGGGGGGGATTGTCGTAGCAGGATGGTCGTTCGGCACCACTCTCATGTCTGCGCTCCTGGCCAACGTCGATTCCTTCCCTCAGGGCGATGTCGATTTGAGGAAATATCTCCGCAGAGTCGTCTTCCTTGGTGCGTTCGCGATGTCGTGTCCTTCATCTTGACAGGCTGGCTGACCCTCTTCCGGACACGAATACAGATCCCCCTGATATTGCGCTCGGCATACCACCGCTCCCAGAAGTCGCGTCCGCGAACAACGAGACCCCTATAGCGCTAGAGCGTCTCGTCCGCGAGCTCTCTATCTTCTACAGCGCGTACTTCAAGCATGGGGACGTCGACAAACCCGAGACGTACGAGCGCAGCACGCCGCTTGCCGACCCGAAACCAACATGGTATAGCTTCACCCCAGACGAGCTCGAGGCGATCTTCCACCCTGTGCCAGGGGACTCACGGGGCGGCTCGGATGCCACGCTCATGGCTGCAGCTATCCCTTGTGGGGTATTCGGGGTGCTTCGTGAGCAGGCTCTGCGCAAGGGCGAGGGTAGCGGGTGGGAGGCCGTTGAGCTTCGGCAAGTTTGGGCTGATTATTCGATCGCGCCTATGGTTTGGTGTGCACGCGAGTTGCGGGCGGAGGTCGACAAGCAGACAAAGGCTGGTGCGAAGCTTAGGAACGTAAGCTTTGTCCGAGTGGAGGGAGCGAACCATGTCGTGAGTACTGGCGGAGCAATTCCTGCATTTCGATGTGAGTGGAGTACGATGGCTGATTGATCGACAGCTGGTGTGGGACTTCCCTACCCAAACGCTGGAAGCGCTATTGCAGGCATAGGGGGAAGTCGCGTGATGATAGACCATAGACGGATAGGCACGGGTGTTACGGACGATGCTAAGTTATGGAAATGCCAAACATAGTACTGCAGCAGTGCTCGAGTCCCCCAGGCCGAGCCACGTTTGGACGCAGCTGACTGCGAAATCTGGCGTTGTCTGACCGATCGAGAGATTGCGCAAAGATCCGGCTGGACTCCATCATCCTTGGGATAGGGTTCAGTTCCTCTTGGACCTCAAGTACGACAACGCTACCGTCGCCCGGCGCATATCAAACTAGCTTCCGCCGGACAAGTCGCAGTAAATCGATGACATTCATATGAAACATCACCGGCAGACATCACCGGTTCCGCCTGCACATTGTGACGGACTCTGGGGTGCCAGAGCAGAGTGCGGACTACACAACAGTCGTCCTCTTCCACGGGTATGCGTGGACTAGCGGTGAGCGTGTGCAGCCTCAAGGGATTCAGACTACTGATCCCTACTCAGACCCTTTCCAAAGGATGGTCCCGTTCGCGAAAGCACATAACGCTCGCATCATACTCGCCAACAGGCGCGACTACGCTGGCACGACGCCTTACTCCGTCGAAGAGCGTGCCGAGGGCCTCGCTGCCGCGATCGAAGGCAACACTGACCCTGAGGGGGCGCGGACGAAGCTGCTAGCTTGGATGAAGGAGCGCGGGCGTGAGGTCTATGACTTGCTCATTCACATCATCATTCAGCACAAGATACCGCTTGCTCGCCCCGGGGCAAATACAGGCGGTATCATAGTGGGAGGACTGTCCTTTGGCACGACTCTCATGACCGCGCTCATCGCTGACGTCACATCGTTCCCGGCCAACGACGTCGACCTGCGGAAGTACCTGCGCAGGGTCGTCTTGCTCGGTTCGTCCGCTACTTGCACGCCCGCAGGAATATAAATTGAGACTCACCTGCGCACACGACAGACCCGCCCGACATCGGGATGGGTTTCGCGCCCCTCCCTGAAGTCATGGCACTGATCAATGAGAACTCCATCCGGCCCGAACGCTTCGCCCTCCAGGGCTCGATCCTATACAGCGCGTACTGGAAGCACGGCGACGTCGACAAGCCAGAGACCTACGAGCTGCGCACCCCGCTCGCGGATCCGCCCATGTCGTATCACAACTTCACCCCTGAAGAGCGCGAGAGGATGTTCGATCCTGTGCCAGGGGACCCGCGCGGGGGCTCGGACTTCATGCTCATGACTGCGGCGGCCCCGCTCTGGGTGTTCTTGGCGAATCGCGAGCAGTCCCTGCGAGCATCTTCTGGGGACGCTGCTTGGGACAGGATTGAGTTGCGGCATGTTTGGGCTGACCATTCGATAGTGTCTATGGTGTGGTGTGCTCGTGAGATGCGGGCGGAGGTCGAGAGGCAGAGGAAAGCTGGCGCACCGCTGAGGAACGTGAGCTTTGTCCGAGTTGAGGGCGCGAACCATTTCGTGAGTGCCTAAGTTGGGTTTTCTAGGGGCCAATAAGCTCATTGAATGACTGTTAGTGTGGGACCTGCCTGAACGATTATTGGAGGCGCTTCTCTGCACGCAGTAGAGAGAAATGGGAAATGTCAAAAAACACCGGGACGAACGAATACAGTGTCTCAGTATTCGGATGCGTGGGCGAAGCGTTTGTGGACGACGTCTCGGGCAGCGGCATAGCACTTCAGACTGCAGCAGAGAACACACACCATGTAGCATAAAGATTCAGGCTCTTGGCATAGTATGTGATTGTGAGCATAAGCAAAGGGCCAGAGGGCCACGAAGAGAGGGTAAGACAGGCGATGACCGACGCCCTGGGGAACTTCTCGCCAGCGCCTCATTCCAGGCGCTTGTCTTTCCTAACTAAGGTTTTCAGCGTCTTTCCGTGTTTGACTTACGATTACGAGCCGCGTCTCAACAGCTCAAGTACCCCAAGGTGATCCTCATGCCCGGAGTAACGCTCGAGTGTTAGTGGTTGGAGAGTGCTCAGCTGGAGCGTGCCTTGGTCCGTCTACTCTGCCCTCGTATACTGTGCTACCGGCCACTGACTCGCTCTCAAGAAAGATCCACAAAGGATGCTAACGCGACTCTCCGTGCGTTCCGAGTTCGGGCTTGTCGTCATCTCTTCATGAGGCTCATCAACATTTTGCTGTAGAGTCGATTTTGCTTGGACGCGGAATCAGGAGCTGGCGCCATACCCGGCTTGGATGTGTCGGGCGTGTTCTGCTGGACTCTTAAAACGCGGAGACAGACTCTGACATGGACACCAACGACATCACCGCAGACGCGCATCGACCCCCAATCTTCTCTGGCTCATACACAGCTCATCACACAACTCGCCCCGAGCAGAGCCCGAGCAAATCCCCGAACCCGTCGCGAACCATCCGAAGCTACGCTCAGCGGAGCGGTATTTGCACGACCTCGACCTCAAGGCGTCCGCACAGGGGATCAAAAACGGAAAATCAACGCTGGAGAGTTTCTTCACCACGCTGTATTGGCTCCGCACGCTCCTCCCTCCAACTTTTGCACTTGAAGTCGGCAAGACTCCAAACGTGGACGCGGTCGAGGCCATTCCGCTGAGAGGGGCGCACGCGGCCTTTACATCCCGCTTTATCTGATGACTCGGAAAACATCCGATGTGTCCAACTGATGCAATGGATCGTCTTTGGTCACACGTTGTACAGAGTGCAAGTTCACGAACCTCCGCTGTGCCCACCTCCCCCAACATTTGTTAGCATACCCCTGTCAACTCGTCGCACCTACGATGCTGATATCTGCCTTATTTTTTTCAGCAGCCTCTGCACACGCTATCGTTACACTATATGTCTGCTTCGTGTACACCGAAATCGAGATTCCGGTTCCCTCGGGGCCGAGATTCTCGGACCACTCAACAACAGGCTCCAGCACTCCCCTTCCCCCCCTGTCCCTTGTACCAATTCTGATTCAATCCGATGTTCGCGAATCAAGACATTGCTACGATTACTAAAACATGCATCTCAAAGTCCGTCCGGCGCGCACTGCGGGCGAATGCGCCCATGCAAGTGCTAGAGCTGTCGGTTGCCCGCCGCTTGCTTCATCCACCTTGGCAGGCCGCGGTGGCCCAAGTCAGCACCATTATCTCGTGAGTATTAGTCAGTACTCTGATCTCCGAGAACGCGGGATGATGTGCTGGGACCCAGGCTGTCAGGGCTTGCACCCCGCCATATAAAGAGGGCCAGGTTACTCGCATAGGTTCCCCCATCACTCTGCCCTACATCGCACCTTCCTCACAGCTGTCCTACATCTCTCTCAAATAGATCGATTCAGCAATGTCTGTCCCCTCTCACCAGAAGGCTCTGTTCCTTGAGGTGAAGCAAGGCCAGTGGGCTGTCAGGACGACGGAGGTTCGCAAACCTGGTTCGGGCGACATCGTCGTGAAAGTCGAAGCCGCCGCCCTCGGCGGTGTTGAGTGGAAGATTCAAGCGTGGGGCATCCTCATCAAGGATTATCCCGCCATTCTCGGCATGGATGGTGCCGGCACGGTCGTCGAGCTCGGAGAAGGCGTCACGACGTTCGCAGTCGGTGATCGAGTGTGCGTCGCCGTCCCGCCAATAGCGCATGCACTGCTAATGCGAACGCGGATTCTCGCGATTCTCGCCAGTATGTTCCAAGGAAACTGGGACATTTTGACAGGCACGATATACGGTACCTTCCTACAGTACTTCACGGCCCCTGCTCAATTCGTCGCAAAGGTGAGTGGCCGCTTGTTCGGAGTAAAACTTGTAAGGAATCTCGCTGAGATAGGTGTATCTCCCGGATACCCGATAGCATCTCGTTCGAAGCTGCTTCCACAATGCCTACCGGCGTCGCCACCGCGACCCTGTCTGTCTACAACCAGGCCGACTACGCGCTTTCCGCCAAGTATTTCGCCCCTTGGCTACCTGGAGGCCGGGGCAAGTACGCAGGGAAGCCGATCGTCATCCTCGGCGGGCCGACTTCTCACGGCCAATACGGTTCGCACTCTGCTCTTGAATGTACCCATAGAGGCTGACCGGCCACGAACCATCCCAGCCACACAATTTGCCCACCTCTCCGGGTTCTCCCCCATCATCACCACCGCCTCCCTGCACAACGCCGACCTCCTGAAGTCCTTCGGTGCCACCCACGTCCTTGACCGCAAGCTCCCCGCTGAAGAGATCAGAGCGCGCGTGAGCGAGATCGCCGGCGGGCCCGTTGGGCTTGTGTATGACACCGTCTCTGTGTCCGCCACGTTCCCTCTTGCGGTTGCGCTGGCCGCGCCCGGGAGCACCGTGCTCACCGTCCAGTGGGCGCCGGAGGAGCTCGTCGCACAGGCCATGAAGGACGGCAAAGCAGTGCACATGGTGCTTGGTTTCTACAACGCCCCCGTCAACCGCGAGATTGGCGCGACGCTGTTGGCGAGTCTGCCGGAGCTGCTGGAGAGCGGCGACATCAAGGTAGGCGAGCGGCTCGAATTTGGCGTGTGCAAGTGAGTCATGCTTGAGCTGAATGGGGGAATTGCATAGCCGAACCATTGGGAGGTGCTCGCGGGGGGGGGGGGGGGTTGGGTGGCATCGTGGGTGGGCTGGAGCGCATGAAGAACGACCAAGTCAGCGGGGTGAAGCTCGTCGTGCGTCCGCACGAGACTGTGTGAGTACGAAATGGCGCCGTTCATCTGGATGGCGGAGGTCGAGTAGGACGGTGGGTGACTCGTAGTACTACCAGGACTGTGTTGCGGTTCAAAGTAGCAATTGCGCAAATCAAACCACAGGCAGTGAGAGTACCACTATCCTCCGCTTCTCGCACAGCAGTCGTTTGTTCGCCGATATTGTGAGATGAACCTCATCTACAGAAAGATTGGCACAGGATTAGTGAGCCTACGCTCAAGCCGTCTCGTAACCTAGTGGGATGCCCTTGATCTTGAGGACAGCATCCTGGGTGGGCAGGCGTAAGCGGAAAGCAGAGGAGGTGTAGAGGCATAGCCTAAGCCTAAGCAGGACTCGCGGCCTCGCGGAGTACGGTGTCGATGGGGAAGAGGATTAAGAACGGACCCAAGATTCGTTGTTTATGCAGAGTCCCTACCTGAAGCTGACAATGGGATTCAGGCGGTGAGAGGCGGTGGATGTTGCATATGAATGGTCCCTGCTGGTGTGTCCTACATGTTGATTCCCTAACTCATGGATGACTAAGAGACCCTTTTCTGAAGTGGTCATTGTAAACTCTTGCGCATTCTCGTAGGATGTCGGAGTGACTGTTCCAAGGAAATATGTTCGGCTGATCAAGGAACATGCTGGACGAAGGAGCTAAGTTCATGGTAGTCGTAGAGCGGTGGGAGCCAGGTACTTATAGGGCCGAGGCTATGTCCATGCATTCCAAGGCTATCCCGGGGTAGAGCGATCTACAACGAGTATGCCAAAGGCATGACAATTGCATTTTCTCAACAAGACTTGAAGAGGAATTGACCTGTAGCTAGCGTAGAATCGTGAGCCTATCTGAATTGGAGAACAGGCTATCTACGGGCAGCAGTTTGCTTCCTGTCCGACAATCAGACATTGTACTCCTGCTTCGGCTGTGTCCTAGGAACTTCGCGACAGCAACCGAGTCAAGAAATTGAACATCCCCCTCCCCCTGCTCCGAGTCGTTGGTGCTCTCTGATCAACCACCCTGCGAAACAGGACTGTCAATTACAACAGCTCCTCAGTGCACGCTAGGCCGAGGTGTCTTACCGAAATGCATCCTCCAAGGACAATGGGTACCTGCCCAGAAGGTCAAGACGTAGAACTAGATGAAGACATGTGATTACTCACATCACACGTACGTCCACATATTCCTGCATGCGCTCCTTGAAGTCCTCTCCAACAAGATTGGTGCGAAAACAATCCAAGAAGCAGACCTGCTCGAGCCGTCGGCCTACGGATTCCCGACGCTGCAATGCACGGAGAAAGGCCTCTTCCGTAATTCGATCAAGCACCAGGTTCGCGAAGAAAAGCCCACGCAGGAGCGGGCACTGTGCTGTTCCCGTAGCTGTCGACACGGTAGATATAGCTTCGAACATAGCTGTTGGGAATGTTGCGGACCCCTGCGTGTCTACAAAACCCCCGAGTACGCATAGCACCTGCAACGTCGGCATCCGCGACAGGGAGTCGCTCCACATGTCCACAGTGATCTCGTGCAGCCTATCGTAGGCGAAGGTGAACTCGGTGATGGCTACGGTTGACAGCATGCGCATGAAGTCTTCCCATACCGGCGTGATAGTCGAAGTACCTAAAATGGGGAAATGGGTGATGCTGACGCGCGGTTGACCATCTGAGCCGCTCATTTTGAACTCCCACTTGTGGCAGCGGAAGTCCAGGGAGATGCCCGTGCAAGCAGAGATGACAGAGCGAAAGACGGTCTGCTTGGGAAGTACAATAGACATCATGCTCTCCACACCCGGAGGAAAGGGCCGACCAGCCGAACGGTCGAAAACGTCTATGATACATGTTGGCGGAACACGAATCCGGTCGCAGACGTGGACGATGTCTGCTAGCTTTCCCTGGATCAAGAGGAACCGGAGTGACGGCATGTCCACCGAAGGGATGAGACTATGGAGTCGATCTGTGATCAGAGTGGTATCGGGACGAAGAACGACTGCAAGTGTTTCGAGGTGAGGACAGTCTAACAAGATAGAGAGTAGATCAACAGCGTTGGGATGCGGGAAGACATCCTTGATACTCAGGGACCGCAAGGAGCGGCACTCCGAGAGGTTGGGACTAGTGGGAAGGAGGAGGTTCGTGAGTTCCAGTACGCGAAGCTTTTGCAGCTGTGAGGTAGGGAGCTGTAGGAGCATCTCGCTCGAGGGATGCTCCGAGCTGTCGTCGTCCAACCGCAAAACCTCTAGGCTGGTCATGGAAGCAATAAACAAGGCTAGGCTTGAGACGTCGCTGAGGCCACCATCGCCGTAATAGAAGGTGAATACGAACCGGCGGATGGCAGAGACAGAGGGTAGAAGAAGGTCGCGTATGGTGTCCCAGGACTCGACGCCAGATGGCCTTAGGACGACCGAAACATCAAGCAGCGCTCCTGCAGCTCGTTCGAGGGACGCTGCTACCCACGCGAGTTTGCACCAATTCCGGTCTCCCACATCGATCCATACCGTCGTCAATAATGCGGGCGAGGTGTGTGCGATCCATCTCCAATATCGGCAGACCCAAGAGACATACGTCCAAGGGTAACTGTCCCATGCACGAGAACCGTCCTGCCGATGTTTCATCTGAACGATCTCGAAGATATATACCAGCACCTCCGCAGGAAGGTCGTTGACCGTCTGTTCGATGTTATTCATTGAGGGTCACAATCCCCGTAGACGAGACTTACTACTGGGTTTGAATTTGAGGGCTGTGGGTTATCTTCAGAGCATTGACAGTGATCTGTATCAGCACGGATGTGACTTTTCCGGTCACTGACGAATGCCTGTGTTGCGAGCTTCATCCTGATGAGTGCTGTTGGCTCCGGAACGTCGACTCGAATCAAGGTGGTGGCAGCTGCGGTGACCGCGAGCGCCTTTGAGCCTTAGGGCAGGGCACTTGTGACGAGACTGCTCGAGTGATCCTGAGCGCAGCCATTTGCGTCCACCTCTTGCTCTCTTTCCAATGACGTCTTTGTCAAGAAAGCGGAAGAGTAGGCCATACGAAGCCCAAACACACGAACAACCACCAGTGTCGCATCAGCCCGACACTGTGTTGTTCATCCAAGCGTACGAGGCGGACATCATACGCGGACCCCAAGCTACGGCAGCCGCCAAGTCGCTGGAGTTCAGAGCAGCTGGGGAGGGTGACCAACCCGGAGATGTGGGAGATGGATTGATACTGTGGGGTTCGCGAGTCGAGCTGCCGGCGTACGACGTGTCCTCGAACGAGTCAATGACCTGGTCTCAACGTTCGGACGGCGCGCCCAGCGATCGGTCTGAAGGCCGTGGTCTGTGGGTGGACAGGTACGCAGCACGCTCAAACTCTTGATCTCGAGCCGTGTTCTGCCTGTGGCTATCACTACATGAATCCTGAGATGGAGAGTTTGGATGTACGAAATGCAGTCTGCCGTTTTCTCTCTTCTCGTATACCCATCCCTGATGTTCTCCCGTACAGGTACGATGCGCGACTTCTGCTCGAATCTCTGCCCAATATATCCTCTCAGCCGGAGGCCATCTCAAGAGCCAGTTCCCCAGGAGGGTGGTCTGACCTCCCATCCGACGCTGAGGACACGTTCTTCTTTACCGCAGAAGAGACAGAGGACTACCGGCGTGACAAGCGGCGTCGCGTGATGGACCGCGATCGCGAAGCACGCCTCCGAGCCATTCGCGCAGAGGATGGGTCCGACGAGGAGAGAGACCCCAAGGAGAGCTGGGGTGGCAGCGACGAGGAGGTACGTCGTCTCTTCTGCTCGCGTTCTTCTCCTCTTCATCTTCCATCGTGTTTTCAGCCCGACGACGCGCAGCGCGAGTTAATGCGCCGCACCGCGTCCCACATTCTGTCCTCACCCAACCCCGCGCAGCTCGAGATGCGCATCCTCGCGAACCACGGGGCGGACCCGCGCTTCGCGTTCCTGCGCGGACGGTGGTCGCGTGCGTGGCAGCTGGCGAAGGGGAAGGTGCGTCTAGAGCAGGAAGAGGAGAAGAAGCGGAGGGCGGCGCAGGCGAAGACGCAGAACCTCATCGGCGGTCTTGCGGGGTATGGTGACAGCGATGAGGGGAGCGAGGCCGCAGAAGAAGAATATCAGGAGGATGTCGGGGCAGTACCGTTGGAGAGTCGTGGCACGGCAGAGGTGGCTGGGTCCTCGGAGGTGCCATCCGAAGCTGATGATGCGGTTAAGGCAGCGAGACGTGCGAGGGCGCGAGAATGGGCCGAGAAGCGGCGGGCTGCAAAGGAGGCAGCAGATGCTCGATACAGCGAGTCTTGACGGTGTGCCTCACGTGTTCATTAGTCCGTTTGATAACTGATGGAGTACTGATGGAGCAGTTTTTCACTATGTATATCGTCTACCACTGAACGAACGGCTTCCGCTACGAGCGTAATGATTATAATGCCTATGCCTCCACCTCAACTGCATCTACTCGTACGACAAGTCGATATTGCGCAACATCGGATAACAGAATCTTCGCCGGTATTGTACGACTCGAGCACCTCCCTAGTCCTGAAGACGTTCGTGCAGGCCTTCATGCGGTCATTGCTCCCGCAGTGAGATGGAAGGCCAGGCGCGAGGAAGGGAAACGGCACGGGCACAAGTTCCACGTTTGAATGGGAACGTCGTCGATACTGTCGCATAAGACCTCAAGTTGGGTGGGCCGCGTGCAGAAGAACGTGTACATGGCGAAGTCCACGCTGCGGCCTTGACGGGACAAACCTCGTCAAGTACTCCAGAACCGTCGCTCCTGACCGCGTTGTCGCCATTCCCCAAGGAAAGCACGAAGCTATCTTCCTCAGCGACGATGATAGTGTTTTGGATTTGACGAAAGGCTTGAACATGCGCTGGCTAGGGTCGAGCGCGCAAGCCGCGGCCGCGGCCCTCGTCCAGACAGACTCGGTCTGAGAGATCTTGGCATGACAAGGTGACGAGATGGAAACTATTACAGAGTAAGGTCGTCTCCAGAATCACTCCTCTCAGTCTCCGCGCTTTGATGTTCGGAAGGGAAAGAGGGGTGGCTGTCGCCTTCACGAAGCCTCCAATTGACTTGCAAGGTCCACAACATGTATGGCCCCGTTTGGCAAGCTGCGATCTTTGGTCTTGGTGCGACGAACATATTCTTGGTGACTGGCGCGACAAATCGGGCGCCACATCGCCTTCCGGGGAATGCCGACCACACTCTTCAAGTTGGCGTTGCTATAGCGGCTATAGGCTCTGCGGTCTTCCAGCAATGACCGACAAACCACCAAGTCGTAAGCAGTCTTCGGAAGATAAGAGAATGTGCTCATGATGCTTTGTAGGACGAAGATATGCCTAAGCCACACGATACTCTTGAAACAACTTCTAGCGCCTTGCGCCGCGTCCCTCCGTAGATATTCTACGGCATCTTCGAAGTGCTCAAGAACGACGAAGTCACGCTTTCATCATGTACTTGCGTCTCAAAATACTGGCGAGGCACTGGTACTGTGAGGCGCCAACTGCTGTCGTCTACATAGGCACTGTTGTAGGAGGTGACGTCATGGTGCTTTGCTGCGATCGACGTCATGGAGGGGAGGACAAGTTGCGCGTGTTTGATTGCTCGACACGCGTATTTAGACCGCCTGCGGGAGACCGACGAGTCCTCTCAACCACCGCGATGACCTCTCAAGACTTGCGATACTTGTCTCCAAAACAATGGGTAATTGCTGCCTTTAATTTCTTCTATGTCCTCGTCCAGTATGTCATAATCTGGCTGTTCAAACCTGTACGTGATCGTTCTTTCCCTGTCTCCCAAACGCTCACATCTGCGTTCGCAGCCTCCGCCTCCATCTCCGGAATACCCCAAGCATCCGAAGGGCAGGATCGCCATCATTGGCGCAGGACTGACTGGTGTCTCAAGCGCAGCGCACGCCATCGCACATGGGTTCGACGTCGTGATCTACGAGCAAAGCGACAAAGTTGGTGAGTGCGCCGATCTAATCTAGCCTCTGCATCGTCGCGTCGCGTCGTGGTCAGGAGAGTGAAGCTCTCCTCGCGCACGTGCTGTTGTGTCGTATGCCATGCTCAGCGACCTAAGTTCTCCACATAATTACTGACACATACACTTCGTAGGCGGAATATGGACCAACGTCAACAAGACCTCGGGCCTGCAGCTCAACTCCCTCTTGTACCGCTTCCACCCCGCCGTTCTCTGGTCGCGCGCGTTCCCCCACCGGGATGAGATCCTGAGCGGTGCGTCTGAACGCGTGTAGTCGCACATCCATTCCGTGACTTACTCCCAACCTGTTTGCACACGCGCTCGCGAGCAGAGATCCGCCGCATCTGGAAAGAGTACCAGCTCGAGCCCCGCACGCGCTTCAACACCCCCGTCACCTCCGTCAAGCGCGTCCCCGGCACCGGCACGCGCCTCTCAGACCCCTCCTCGGACGACGAAGGCAGGTCGAGGTGGCTCATCAACGACGGCGCGGACGGGGAGTTCGATGCTGTCGTCGTCACCGTCGGCACGTGCGGCAAGCCGAACCGCATCGGCTTCCCGGGCCTGCCCAAGGCGGAGACGCAGGACGGCGATGGTGCGGAGGAGAAGCACAAGGGCGGGGACGGGGGGGAGGTGTTCGAAGGCGACGTGTTCCACTCGAGCGAGCTGGACGACGCGCCGCTCGAGGGCAGGACGGTCGTCGTGATCGGGAGCGGGGCGAGCGGAGTCGAGGCGGTCGAGACGGCGCTCGCGAAGGGCGCGAAGCACTGTGTGATGCTCGCGCGCGAGGACAAGGTGCGCATGCGTCTCTCCTACGCTCCTCTTTCAGGAATCCCGCTGATACGTCGCGCGCGAACGCATGCAGTGGATCATCCCGCGCAACATCTTCGTCGACACGCTCATCTCGGCGCAGCCGTTCGGGCGCGAGACGCCGCTGTCGTTCATCTGGGAGAAGATCATCGTGCTGCTCAACTACCGCGGTGCGCCCGAGCTCGTCCCCGCGCGGCTCGGCATCTTCGAGAGCACGCCGGTCGTGAACGACGAGTTCGTCGGGTGGGTCAGGGAGGGCAAGTGCGACTACGTGCGCGGGGACATCGAGCGGCTCACGAAGCGCGGGGTGCGGATCAAGGTGCGGGGGAGGGAGGAGAAGCCCGGGGAGGGGAAGGAGGTGAAGGAGGTGGAGGGGGACGTCGTCGTGCTGGCGACGGGGTTCCATAAGCCGCAGATTGGCTTCCTCGAGGAGGAGTTATTCCCGGACGACTATGATGTGAGTCGTTGGATACCATCGAGTTGGGAGATGGGGATAGCCCCTGTGCTGATTTTTTGGGTGTCGCAGCGTCCGAATCTGTACCTGCAGAACTTCTCGACTGAAGATTGGTCCGTGTTGATGACCAACTCTTCGTACCAGAACGCGATCGGGACTGTGTACGTGTTTGACTCGCTCCTTGACATTGTGAGCTTGAGCTGAATTTGCGTTGTAGTGGTCACTTGTGAGCTCCTATCATGCTGTACTCGATCGCACTCATCTCTGACCATATCCTGGACGCATACAGCCACATAGGAATATGTACGTCCACAATTCCCATCTCTGCATCCTACTTGTGTCCTTGACTGTCCTCTTACCCCAGACATGCGCATCCTCCTCACGTTCCTCATGGACCCCGACGCGCGTCCGACGCCCAAGGACATGAAGCTCTGGGTGGACGTCATCCGCTTCGTCAAACGCGGTGCGCGCGGAGGCGCGTTGAGCTTCTTCACGTACATGGAGCTCAGTACGTGACCCCTTTGGCGACTGCTTGAGATGCCTTTGCTGACGGCGTTGATGCACAGCGATCTGGCTGTTGTTGTTCCATGTGTTGCGCATCGACCGTTTAAGATGGTGAGTGTCGGCATCCATTGTCGTTATCTTAGGTGCGTCGGTTGGGGTATATGCTTATCGTATCGGGCAGGGTGTTCTTTATTATGCAGGGGTGGGGCGTGTACCCGGAGGAGTACAGTCAGGCTAAAATCTCTCAAAAGGCGAAGGCTGCGTGAACGTTCCTGATGAGCCACGGACTGATGAGGTTATTGTCGGACACGGACTAGTATGTTGTATACTCTTGTTGCTGTATCGTACACTTTACTTTCGTAGACAATATCCGAGCACTTTAGATGTAAACCGTGCTCATCTGGCAGGTGTCTCGCCAATCATTAATACTTCTCCACACTGTCAGTGAGAAGTGCTACCAGGATGCGCTCCGGCTCGTCCCAATGCACCTGTCGACGCCCTTCAGCAAGAGGACTACGCCCACAGATCTTTAGGCACTCACGAAATGGTTCGCCCCTTCCAGTTTCACCCACGTCGCCTCCCTCAAACGCTCGCTTTTCTGTCCCACCTCTTCAAACGTCCACTGCAGGTTCCACGACGTCCACGTCGTCTCCCACACCGAGCGGTCGCACCACACGTGCCTGACCTCGACCGCGCGCCAGCCCTCGTCCGCAGGAACAGCGAGCGCCGCCTCGCGCAGCGTCGCGAACGTCCCGCTCCGCATGCCCCCCGCGAGCAGGAGCGCGTCCGACCCGCCAGGGGCGCCGGGTGAGGGGTACAGCACGCGCGCGACCTCGTCGGGCGTGAGCGTGGAGAGCGTGGGCGGGGGCGAGGGGAGATAGGCGCGCCGCTCGAGTGCCGCTGCGGCGAGTCTCTCCCACTCCGAGGGGGAGGCGGAGGTGGAGTCGAGGGCGTCGGTGTGGTGCACAAAGTAACCACTGACCCAGTGCGCGAACGCGCGCGCGCGGTCCGCTGGGGCGATTGAGGAGTCGAAGAGCGGGTTGTAGGGGTCCGGGGGCGGTGGGAAGCCGAGGACGTGGTAGGGCGGGTCTGGGGGTGTGTGGCTCAGGAAGTGGTGAACTACGACGGATGGGATGTCGCTTACCGAGGAGGACGACGCGGCGCAGGTACTGCGTCAAGTCGACTTCGCCCTCGCCTTCGCCTGCGTGGAGAGCAGGCGCGTGCGCGAGGAAGGCCGTCATCCACACGGTACCGAACGACCAGCCGACGAGCACGAGCCCGCCCTTGCTCGCTTCGCGCTGGGACTTGGGGATGTTGGCGTCGTGCACGAGGCGCGCGAGCAGGTCGGACACCTCGCGCGCGCGCGAGCGCATGAAGGGCTCGAGCTGCGCGTGCGCGTGCGCGGCGGCTGCGTCAGACTCGGGCGAGGACGCGGACTCTGTCGCGATCGCGGAGAGGAGGGAGCGCTCCTCGGGCGAGAAGGGTGTCGCGCCGGGGTAGTCGCGCCGGTTGACGAGGACGACGCGTGCGTTGTGTGCGTGGGCGAGGGGTACGAGCTTCGCAAAGATGCCTGGGGATCGTGGTGGTGAGCGCTCTGTGGGTTGCGACTAGTGGGCTACGAGGAGGCGTACCGCTGTGCCAGGCGAAGCCGTGGAGGAGGACCACGGTTGTGTAGTCGGTGCTACCCTCAGGAGGTCCCGAATCCTGCAGGATGGAGAGAGCCGCGGGGTTCTTCTGGTCCTCAGGTGGGGAGGCCATACTGGACGTTCTCGAGCCCGGGTGCAAGGACGAGCTGGGTCTTATATCCTGGCTGTATGCGTCGAGAAAGCCGTTCCTAGAGCTTCAGAGTTGCCATTCAACGGGACGTGTAGTTATTCGTTTTCAAGGGGTCTCGTTCCCAGAGATTTCGGCGAGCTGCGAATAGCGTTGGCTCACGTGAATCTCTTAGAAGCCTAGCTTTCAGTCCCACGGTACCTACGGTCAGGCGATTGCTAACATATCGTCTATCTGCATGCTTAATGCGACCCTTGCATTGCCCAGTTGGCTTTCAGAAGGTAGTATTCACTTCACTGAAACGTTGCGTTACAAAAAGCTCAGGTGTGTCACAACTACACCTCGAGATCATCGCTGCCAGCAGGAACAGCATCGAGGATAGCATGCATTGCGCGCTCAGGTTCGTCCCAATGGACCTGGTGTGAAAGGTGCGTTGTGATAAGCATGTGTCACGAGCTTGCATATCTTCTGTACTCACAAAGTGATTCGCGCCTCGTACCCGCGTGAACGTCACGGGACGCAAGGGTATCCCGGCCTTCCTCTCGTCTGCGACTTCTCTACGCAAGTTGACGTCGGCCCAAAGTATGAACCACAACGAGCGGTCACACAAGAGGTTGCGGACTTCGACATCTTTCCATGCGTCGCCTACCAGGGACGCGTTCGGAGGGGGGAGGCGCAAGGCATTCTTGCGGAGGGTGTCGAACAGTCCGCTTTGTCTCGCAGCGATCATGAGAAGATAATCGGATCCTGACTTTGAGTCGCCTGGCGCATCATGCTTGGTGGACTGTCGTTCCTCCTCCGTCATCACGGTGAACGTAGGAGGCGGAGAAGTGAGGTAGGTTTTGTACTCGTACTGTTCGGGACTGTCTCCGTGCGGAAAGTATGCGGTGATCCATTTGGCCATGAGCTGTGCGTATTGCTCAGCCGGGAGCGTCCCGTCGTTCAAAGGGAAGTAAGCGTCCGGGAGGGTTTGAAAGCCGATCACGAAGTCGGCGGTGTCTGCATGAAATCGAGACGCTTGAGGTCTCGCAGATTCCGAGAAACGGAGGACATACCATATATGATCACCCTCCGCATATATCGGCCCAGTTTGATGTCGCGAACAGGGAAGGACGCAGCGTTTGCTAGCAGCGCCGTCATCCAAGCCGCCCCAAACGACCATCCTCCGATGATGATCCCGCCTGTGTTCGCCTCGAAATTCGCTGGAGGAATGTGGTGTTCGGCCACGAGGTGGATGAGTAGATCGTAGATTTCGCGTGCTTGCCTCTTCATGTGCGCATCCAGTCTGTCCCTTGCGGAAAGGGGATTCTTCTTTAGCTCTTCGACCGCCTTCGAGAGCTCGGCTCGCTCTTCGAGGGTGAACGGCTCGGCACCCGGATAGTCTTGTCTGTTCACCAGTATGACGCGGGCGTTGAATCGGCCAGCGATAGGGACCAATTTCGCGAATACGGCTTGTGAAAGCAGGATGGATACAATTACCGTTATGCCTCTGAAGCAGTTAGAATAAGGAGCGAACTTACTGCTATGCCATAGAAGCCCGTGCAAGAGGACGATCGTCGTGTAGTCGGTGCTTCCTTCGGGCGCACCGGAGTCTTGGAGGATTCCGAGCCGTAGAGTGCGCTCGGTCATGATCGACAGAGTGTATCAAGACAACAAGGGCGGCTTCCACGATCGACTACTTACGTCTCTATGCTTTATGATCGTCCCTACCCCTGTGAGAACGCTTTGCTTTCGTGTGCGATCCGGTGATTCCGGAAAGCATAAGATTTTCTATAGATTAGTCAAATCCATCACAAAATCACATCGAAGACTCGACACGAGGTTAGGAAGGGAGTCGTCTCCGCTTACAAATAACGACACCAGACTCCTTGGTATCGGCCTCGAGGGATCCTGAACTGACTTACTGCCAAAGAAAGGTGCCGACTGTCATGATACTGAACTTGGGCAATCCTGATCTTTTCGCTCGTTGATTGCTTGAAGTTGGAGAGGCCTGACAAGCTGTATGCCCCCCACTTCGGGAGTCCATAGCATGCAGGCAGGCGGGGTGAGCGTTCTGCTTGTTGTCATTGTGCTCCTGAAGGAAATGCAATCAGAGCCGCATTCTGGTTGCTCTTGGCGAGAAGCAGAGCGTAGTAAGTACTCACGAGATGATGGACGTACACGGCTAAAGCGCATTCGGCTCTGGAAACAAAATGAACCAAAATGTCCGGGGAGGATGGTCCCGAGCGCCGACTCGGGCCGAGACATTCCGAATGCTGAGTCGTCTCAATTTCGTGAAGGGCAGCCGCATCAGCGAAAAAGCGAAAAGGATGGACAGTGATGACCAGGTTCCGCAATTCTGACCAGATTGGCCAAGGTATGAGAAGTAGATGGTAAACCCGTAGCAAATCCGCCAGATATGGTGTGCAATGGCCAGACCTTGCAGGGCGCCTGGACATTGACAGCCATTTCTTGCTGAGCATTTGGACAGCAGCTACCATGCTATAGGGGAACTAAGGCCGATGATGTACATTATTGACTGAGCCAATGGACATACATGGTCAGCATCTGGTGCAAATTCTACTATGGATGCCCAAGCTCATGCTACGAAATGGTCGATTTGGATCGTTTACGAAGAAAGCTAGCCGACAGATTATCGCACAATTCAATGTTGTATATTCCATAATTAATAGTCATTGAGGGCAGACTACTATACATGAAAGAAGAGAGACATGAATATATTTACCAAGTACTCGCGCAATTCGGCGGGGTTAGGGTTAGTAGCATTAGAGCTTGTAGGTGAACATTGTTGAACCCGGGGGGCGAAGGCCTCTCCCACGGGTGGCAACGACAGCGGATAGCCTGCAACTCACCTAGAAGGGTTGGTTGATTGTAAGAGGCTTGTAAGAGCGATGAGAGGAGACGTTCGAGTGAACTGAACTGTAGATTGGGGGTACAGAGGTCCCCTATATATACTACTGTACATCTGTGGCTACGTAGTACTATACAGTACATTTCCAGGATGCACAGTCGCACAGAGAAGCAGTGCGTACACAGCGAAGCTGTGTGTGTACCACATGAGTAGTACAGCCTCGGTTATTGCAGTAACCGGCTGTGCCGTTCCATATCTTGTGAGGCTGTATTAGGCAAGCTGTGTAAACCAGCGCCTGTTCAACAAACATGTCGATGTCAAAGACGAGCTCGTATAATTACGGGGCGAAGGTGACCGGGCAGAATGTCTTCTTGTCGTGGGGCTGCAGGCGGGTCTTGGAGTG
>NW_006766893.1:654860-655681 GCF_000275845.1 Dichomitus squalens LYAD-421 SS1
CTCCCACGGGTGGCAACGACAGCGGATAGCCTGCAACTCACCTAGAAGGGTTGGTTGATTGTAAGAGGCTTGTAAGAGCGATGAGAGGAGACGTTCGAGTGAACTGAACTGTAGATTGGGGGTACAGAGGTCCCCTATATATACTACTGTACATCTGTGGCTACGTAGTACTATACAGTACATTTCCAGGATGCACAGTCGCACAGAGAAGCAGTGCGTACACAGCGAAGCTGTGTGTGTACCACATGAGTAGTACAGCCTCGGTTATTGCAGTAACCGGCTGTGCCGTTCCATATCTTGTGAGGCTGTATTAGGCAAGCTGTGTAAACCAGCGCCTGTTCAACAAACATGTCGATGTCAAAGACGAGCTCGTATAATTACGGGGCGAAGGTGACCGGGCAGAATGTCTTCTTGTCGTGGGGCTGCAGGCGGGTCTTGGAGTGAAATGTGCACGACGGCTGGGCAAGGAGGGAGGGGACATACGTATGCGGAGTAGGCGGGGCTGTCTCGAAGCGGGTGGGGTTGTATGCGCAGACCTGCTTCTTAAGATCATCGGGGGTGGCAAAGGAGTACTAGCAGAGTGAACGTCGCCCTGGAGCGTGAACACGAACTTACGGTGGGTGGAGGGCTTCGTGGGTGTGTGCTCGCGGTTGGGCCAGTTGGAGATGGACTTAGAAGGGATACAATCGAGAGGTGGGGGGTTTTGAGGGCGACAGTTCAGGGCAGGGTCGGCAGGATAGCTGTGCGTCATCGATGAGCAGGCTTGAGTGACTTGTGGAGAGTCTATGTAGAAGGGTGAGGATCGTGAAGGGAAGGTCGCC
>NW_006766893.1:655816-742309 GCF_000275845.1 Dichomitus squalens LYAD-421 SS1
CACAGAATAGCAACCATATATAGCGCTCTTTGCTGGACTCCGAGAAATTCTTCACCATCCTCTCCTGTACCATAGCAGAACTTGGACATCCACCACTGATACCACTATTCTTGCGCATTATCTGGATATTGTACCTCTGTATCACTACTGAAACAAGCACATTGTAACAACTTAAAGTCTTCTATCACATGTTATTGCCCTTCTTCTAATAGACTATAAAGCTGCTTCTACAGCCTTAAAACAGACTGGTTTACAACTAGTGTATGGATGTCTATGATAGATATTATTACATAAGAATTATACAAGATGTGTGACTGATAGAACACCAATTGCTCAAATTGAGGCCTGAGTATACTGAAGTCAACATGTAAAGTCCAAGTTGTGGTCCAAGTACCCCAAGTACCCCAAGTATATAGACTTGGGTCAAGTCCATGTACTTGGGACCAAGTACACGGACTTGGGGCCAAGTACACGGACTTGGGGCCAAGTACACGGACTTGGGGCCAAGTACACGGACTTGAGGCCAAGTACACGGACTTGAGTCCAAGTACACGGACTTGAGTCCAAGTACATGAACTTGGGCCCAAGTATGGGTCCAAGTCCGTGACGTTTTCCTGATGTTGGGGCAAACACTCACAATATTTGGCTTCGCGTTGCAGGTGACTAACTACTATAGGGTGACACCTCAGCACTTTTCATGTCAGGGTCAGTAAGAGTTGTAATTGATGCATAATCGAAGAACATTGAGATCTGAGAGCCCTAGAGCTTGATACCAAGCTGAAGGAGTCCAAGTATGGTGTCTATGGAGCGCCCGTCTCCGTCCGTCAGCCCAGTACTTGACGAGGACGCTGGTCCAGTATCTCTGCTTTCCCTGCACACGGGTCATGCGTGCGGACAATATACTATCAGGCGGACATCTGACCGCTCCGTGCTAATCCCCGCTCTACGTGCAACGGCACTTCTGCCTCATAACTACGGTGGTGGAGAAGTTGTGCGAATTCACGCTCAGGACCCCGGCGCACGGCGCAGGAGCAGCAGGAGCGTAGAGACAGAGCTCACTGGGAGTCGCAGAGCAGCAGGCGTAGAGTGCAGAGGCGGAGAGTAGGACGAGGAGTGCGCTCGGGAGAGGGACAAGAGAGATATTAGTGAGGAGTGCCGAGGCGGCTGTGGTACAGTGGGGCGCTTTGCATAGCCTCGATGTTTCTCTAATGACGATTGAGTGGTATGAAGTGATAGCGCAAGATGAATACTTACCTAGCATTGCCGGGATCCATCCGCGCAGGTGCTCAATGGCCAGAGTCCGTCGGACGAGATGGGAGTTGGCCGTAATTAGTAGGCGCTTGCGGTTTCCGGAAAGGGGAGGCCAGTTTCGGGCGCCGTGGTCATGGATGACCATTGTTTGCACAATTTGCTGATGCGGCCGGAGTCATTGTCCACACATCAGTGGCTAGTCGGAACGACCAGCCTACAAGCTGGCAGACGCATGTACGTCCTGAGTCTCTTCGCGATGGGATTCGGGGACGTCGCCATCATTCACGGCGCGCACGAGCAGGTTCAGCGCCTCGAGCAGCGGCTGCGTCGGACTCGGATTTTCGCAACTGGCGAGAAACTGGAATGTCCTTCGTGAGAGAATGCTGGGGCGAAGGAGTGATGTGCGTTGGCTGACGGGGGCGACATATGCGTTGTACGTATGGGTGAAGGTTTTTAGCTTTGTGTAGATGTCTGGTAATCACGGAGGTGAACGTTGGCGTTCTGTATCTTGCGCATTTGAGTTTGACTTGGCACAGAAGCGTACTGCTATGCCGGGCGAAGCTGGACAGGGATTGAATGAGACATATAGATCCCAAATTCCCAGATATCCGAGCAAGCTGCGGACAGTCTTTGCGTTTGTTCTCATAGATCACCCATCGTGGTCGGTACTTACGGTCAAGCGAACGCCGGCATGCTGTCTAATTGTTCGAATAAACTGTTGCAAGGCCCATCGGCTTCAAGAAAGTGACCGAATCGATGCGCTACGAGGGTGCTCTTCTGTGACTACAACTTTGCCTCGATCTCACCGCCGTCAGCAGGGACAGCCGCGAGGACGGCATGTATTGCGCGCTCAGGTTCGTCCCAATGAACCTGGTGAGAAAGACGTGTTATGATCAGCATTCGCCACGAGTCTGCGTCCTCCCTAACTCACAAAGTGGTTCGCGCCTCGCACCCGCACGAAGCTCACGGGTCGCAAGGATACCCCGGCCTTCCTCTCCTCTTCTAGTTCCCGGCGCATACTGACCTCGCCCCAACGTATGAGCCATACTGAGTGGTCACACCAGAGATGACGGACTTCGACATCTCTCCAGGCATCGCCTACCAGGGACGCGTTCGGAGGTGGGAGGCGCAACGCGTTCTTGCGGAGAGTGGCGAACAGTCCGCTTTCGTACCCGCTACCCATGAGGAGATGATCTGAGCCTCCCCTTGAGTCGCCTGGCACATGGTGCTGAACGAACTGTCGTTCCTCATCCGTCATTGAGGTGAGCGTAGGAGGTGGGGATGCGAGGTAGTGTCGAGATTGGTATTGCTCGGGAGTGTCTCCATGTGCAAAATATGCGGTGACCCATTCGGCGAATAGCTGTGCGAGTTGTTCCGCTGGGATCGTCCGGTCTGTCAGAGGGAAGTAGACATGCGGAAGAGTTGGGAATCCGAGAGCGACGTCTGAGGTGTCTGTAGGCAGATACAAAATGCTGTAGCTCTCGCACATTCTCATATAGAAAAGACGCACCGTAGAAGACCACTCTCCGCACGTAACGGCTCAGTTCGATATCATGCACAGGGAACGACGCAACATTTGCCAGAAGCGCCGTCATCCAAGACGCCCCAAACGACCATCCTCCGATTATGATTCCGCCTGTGTTTGCCTCGGGGCGTGCTGGAGGAATGTGATGTTCGGCCACGAGGTGGATAAGTAGATCGTATATTTCGCGTGCTTGTCCCTTCATGAACACATCGAGCCTGTCCCTCGCGGAAAGGGGATTCGTTTTCAGCTCGATGGCCGCTTTCAACAGCTCGGCTCGCTCTTCTAGCGTGAACGGCTCAGCTCCCGGATAATCTTGTCTGTTCACCAGTACAACGCGGGCGTTAAATCGGCCAGCGATAGGGACCAATTTCGCGAATACGCCTAGCAAATGTGGCAGGATGCACATGATTAATGTTAAACCTCTAGAGCCGATGATTGAAATATGATAGAGACGCTTACCGCTATGCCATCCATAACCGTGCAAGAGAACAATCGTGGTGTAGTCGATGCTTCCTTCCGGCGCACCCGAGTCTTTGAGGATACCCAGCCGCAGTGCACGCATAGTGATAGCTGGTAGAACGTCCGAGGAAACCAGCGCTGCTTCTTGTATCGCCGACGTCCCTCCTTATCATTCATGCCGCTGTGAGAACACTTCGCTCTCATTCACGATCTAGCGGTTCCTGCACGTGTGTGACGATTGTTAAATTAGCCGGGTCCAGCGCACAATTGCAGGGAAGAACCGACACGAGGTCGCATTGGATGCGAAAGAGTCGGTGGTATTCGGCAGGTGACTCATGTGATCCTGCCACCAGTGAGCTACGAAAGCCATGTATTCCGATCTGATTGCAGAAGCGAGAGCACTTGAGATATGCCTGCCTCAGGTGACCAGGTGTCTAGGGAAGAGAGCAGTAATAGCTGACAGATTACGACACCGGGCTCTGGGTCGGCTTTAGGGTGATATCAGAAGAGGTACTGACCATGACGAAACAGCCTTAGGTTATGATGGTCTTTCGCTCAATCGCCGCTTGACACTGACACTGGGGATGCATGACAAGCTATGTTAAAAGAACGACACGTACGCAGGCGGGGAGAGTATTCGGCTTGTTATCATTGTACCTTCGGTGTGAACAGTGCGCAACTTGCCCTCGTGCCAAATTTGCAAGTGGTGCCACGGAGCGCCTGCATGCCACGGCAGTTTCCGATGTCCTCAGGACCGTGCCTCGGGACGCGGACGCTGGAGGTCGCCTCTGGATCTATGTTCTGCGCTACATATATTGAAAGACTCCTCATTGAAGACTCAGTGACAGCACTCAGCCCTTGACGTTATGTGGGAAAGTGTGACGGGATGATGCATTAGGACGATGCACACCGTCGGTACAATGAACTAGTCAACTAGTAGTACAACTGTCAGACTCCTCCATTCATCTTCATCTTACCACTGGTCATGGCTCAACTGGGTCTCCGAAAAACGCTCCCAGAAATCCAGGTCTTTGTCCTCATCCACTTGGTATTCCTCTGTATCCTTACCATTTAATTCGCGATACCGCACCTTGCACTTCTTCCTCTGGCCAACCTTCAGGTCTCCGCCCAGGTTATCGTTGTTGATCCGCACCCCGCCGCGTTCCACCAACGCCCTGTAAAAGCGGTAATACACACCGTGGTTCTTCATGTCCGACCCACCATACTCGATTGACTTGATGTCCTGCTCGAGGTGCAGCGAGCTGTGCTCCTTCCCGTAGCGACCCTTCACCCAGCCGTCCTCCCAGTAGAAGATGGCGCATGACTCCTTGACGCCGGGCCACGGGTCGCTGCCGAGGTTCTCATTTGAGATCGGGAACCCGCGCGGAGCGTCGATACACTCCTGGAGCCTCTGGTGTACCCCGGGGTCCACGATGTGCCGCCCGCCGTACACGATCACCTTGTTCCACAGCCCGTGCACGATATTATAGTGTCAAAAGCTGATCGCGAGGCTCAGCGTGAGCACATCGTCGTCCCGGACGTTGTCAACCGTCAACACCGACGGATACTCGCCGCCCGCGATGTTCTGCAGTGCGAAAGGGAACTCCGCGCGCTGGTGCGACTCGGTCAGCCTCAGCACGCTGTAGTTGTCCGCGCCCGGGCCGAAGACCTGCACTGGGTTCAGCGTCGAGAGCACGGCAGCCACGTCGTCCTGCGCGAGGGTAATGTAGTGGTTGTATACGGAGTAGCGGCTGGAGTGGTAGAACCCGCGGCGGTGGAGCTCGCCAAGATCAAAGCCCAAGAGCACCACGGCCGCTTCGCCATGCCCGATGAATTCGGTGAGAGGAAGATAGTCAAGCACAACGTGCTCAGGGTCCGCGATCGTGCGGAAGACATGCTTGACCGCTGTGAATTTGTCTAGCAGATCCCGACGATGGTCGATGGTGAGGTCAAGCCCTTTACCCTTCGTCTCTCAGAGGAGATGGGTGACGTGGGTGACATCGAGGATGATCGACTCTGGGTGGTCCTTCGTGAAGTTGTTGATGTCGTTGATAACCTCGTCGATGGAGGCTCCGCAACCACCCTGCCAGTCAAGGACACCTCCGAGCGGGCTGAAGTGACCTGTCCGCCAGGTGCCTGAGAAGAAGTAAAGCCATCAGTACACGAAGTGTTCGCGTCAGACATAATTCAGGTCAACTAACCCGAATCGCCTGGGCTGGCCTTTATGAGGAATGGTCGGATGTCAAACCAGCGCACGCCATGCTCCAGTTGCTAGTAGATAGACAATGTTTGCGTGATCACATTGCTGCGCGTGCCCCTCAGAGCGGTAGATCGCTCCAGCTTGTAGTGACCAGCGTCATGGAGCCCGGCAAGCAGGTTTGGCACAATGGGTACTGGCCAAGGGTGGAGAGGTGCTCCGACATCCATCGTCGCACGTGGTCGGGAGCCCTGTACGACTGAGGTGAGTGGAGTGAGAGAAATATCCTACACAGCGAACGTACATATCTAGTGATATTCCAAGCTCGGATTCTGAAGTATTGCAGGAATAGTGGTGCGGAACGCTGTCATTGTCTATGTCCTCTTTAAGGAGTGGAGAGTCAAGAGGAGGCTCGGAGAAATGCAGTGACAAATACGGTGCCTTGTAGGTATACTGTCAGACATGAGTCTCATGAAGTTCCTCGGTCCACGAGTCGGATGAGTGGGAGTCAGGAAGCACGTAGTACAACTTTGGAAATTCTGCATGACTCGGCGTGGGACTTGAATCAGATACTGCTTCTATGCGCTCCAAGAGCCCCCACTCCCGGCGGGACTGGTCTTAGGTAGCGCGACCATTGACCAGCACATACCAGTAAACAAATTAAGATAGATGTTTCCTTGTAGAAATGAAGAACACGAGGAACGCCACCCTAGTACTGCACGCGGTGAGCAGTCGCTCCGATTCTAGACAGCGATTCGAAGAGGCCAGCCTGCACGCAAGCCTGAGTAGGGACCTGCATTGATTCTGGATCCACTAATTCCTATCGCCAGTACCGAGTAGTCTACGGCTAACCATGGAATGTATAAGCTTCACTAATTCCCTACGCCGAAATAAGATGTTAGACATAACTTTGCCTTCAGCTTTCCGTTGCCAGACGGCGCCGCACCGACGCATAGATAATGGCATGCATTCAGGTCGCACGCTGGGGTCATCCCAGTGGTCCTGGGAGATATGTGCACCGTTACTATTCTTCGACCATCGCGCTCTTTGGTGATAAACTCACAAAGTGGTTCGCCCATCAACTCCCAAGTGCCCTTTTCTCTTCGAGTTCCTTCCTCATGTTGACCTCCGGTAGGTTAATTTACTGAAGCTGCTCACCTCCGTCCAGACGGTGAGCCAGACAGAGTCATGGCTTCGGCTTTAGGTCAACCTAAATAATGCATTATGTGACTGAAGTCCCGTGTTGAAGCCAAGTTCCCCTGGCACAGCGAACAGCTTGAGAACTAGACATAGGTTCTCGATTAGATTCCCAGTCGTTATACCTACTCTGCTCTCGAGCTTGTCGCCGAAAAGCCTCTACAATGCACACGCTTGATATCTGCGGGGCAGCATATGTATGTTTGTTGGGCTAGGACATCCAAGGCGGTTGTTTGAAGGAGAGTCCGGTCCGGGTTACGAAACAGTTTTACGTTTATGATCGTTCCTCAATCTCAGATTATGTAACACGACAGCGCCCAGTCGCTCAGCTTCCACCGTCCCAGCCGCTCCGAGTCGCACCGTTTCACCCGTCCAGGAACGATTCGGGTTCTCTTGACCACCGACTTTACGAATAGATTGGAGGTATCATGCTAGATGATAGGTATCCAGCAAAAGCATAGGAATTGTGAGGTACGCCACACATCATGACAAGAGCATCACCCTGCCTACATACTCTGTGCTCATTATGCGAACTTCGATAGAGCCTGCTAGCAGACTTGTCTTGCCATGCCACCGCTGTGACTCATGCATTGGATGGCTGCACTAGCTGAGTGCTTCTTTCCGACATCGCTCGGCTTTGCTGCTCATGCACGTCAGGATGTTCATCTATGATCTCATGAAGCACCTGCACGGTGCGTGCCAAGTCCGCGATCACGAAGTCCGCATCCCCGGGGTTTTCAGAAGGGACAACACCTCCTCGTGCCCGCGTCGATCTGGCTCGTGTTGCGCGGTTCATTGGTGCGCCCAAGGGATGAAGGCCTCGCTGTGATTGCCGACTGAGCACTGTAGGCGCCTCACGCACCCGCAGCAACTTCAAGCAGAGCAACTCGTACTGTTTAACTCCGTCTAGCGAATGCCGAGAGGCGAGAGGATCCGCCTGACGCTTAGCCCCTCGGCCAATCTGACCAAGCCTTCTTGCAATCTCTCTCCTGACGCATTCCGGAGCCGATTCCGACGCTATGTGAGGTAGCGGTATATGGGATCAGTATACCGCGTTTGTCTTCAATCCCAGGTATAACTAACCAAAGATAGATATAGCCTGAGAAGCACAAGTGCTCCGTGCGCCGTCGGAAGGCGCTCAGGTCCATATGATGTAACGAAAAGCGACGTCCAGCTTTGGCGTTCTCTATCACGGGTGGATTTGCAGCATATTTATATGACCAGTGCGTCTGAAAGTATCGTCAAACCGAACGGGGCCCACTCCCTGCAGTGTGTATCGTGACCGCCCGTACATGTCTGCATAGCTTCTCACGATCGTTCACGTCCCCAACTCCTTTTAACGCTTCGACATACCCTCCACATAACCGAGGATACCGCATTGCGATGGATAGCCCTAGCAAGCTCGTTTCGGACGTGGAGAAGTCGCCGGCCTCTCCGATTGATTCAATATCAAGCAAGGATATAGTGTATGCCGTGGACAAGGCGGCAGAGCGAAGGCGCGTATAAGTGATGGTGTGTGTCTAGAACGGATGCTGACCGCGTGTGGGCGCAGGCTTGTGAGGCGGATCGATATGCGCATCCTTCCTGCGGGAATGATAATCCACTTGCTTTCCTTTATCGATAGGTCCAATATCGTGGGTCACCACCTGCATCAGGGCCTCGTCTCCTATCCTACTTACCAATTCCCTGTCATGCGTAGGGCAATGCGAAGGTCCTCGACCGCGAGCAAGGCGACTCGCTCGTGCAGACGTTACAGATCTCCAACGAGCAATACCTCCTCGCGCTTATGATCTTCATCGTCGCGTTTACCATCATCCAAACGCCGTCGAACTACATGCTCAAGAAGTGTGGGCCCTCGCGCTGGATGGCACTAATGATGTTCTGTTGGGGCGCCATGACCATGCTTCTTGCGGCCGTGAAGAACTTCAGTGGCCTCGTCGCCGTTCGCTTCTTCTTAGGAGCGTTCGAGTCTGGACTCTTCCCCGGACTGGTCTACGTTATCACGTTTTGGTACCGCCCTGAGGAACGAGCAGTACGTATCGCCCTTATTGTCGCCTGTTCGTCTCTGGGAGGGGCGTTTGGGGGGGCGATCGCGTTTGGGATCGGGAAGCATCTGAACATGGTACGCGGACTAGAGGCTTGGCGCTGGCTCTTCCTTATCGAGGGCGCTCCCTCGTGCTTGGCCGCGATACTTTGCGCGCTGTTCTTCCCAGACTATCCCGAGACCGAGGCTTGGCTATCGGATGGAGAGCGGGAGCTCGCGACGCAGCGCATCAAGGGTGTCGCCTCGTTAGGCCATGAGAAGATCACATGGCCGGAGACGAAAGCGACCCTCATGGACTGGCGGCTGTACGGGCACTACATCGCTTACATCTCGAACTCAGTGTCGTTCTCGAGCAACTCGCTGTTCGCGCCGACGATCGTTGCTGGCTTGGGCTACACAGGGCTGGACGCGCAGCTGTTCACTGTGCCACCGTATGCTATCGGGTTTGTGGTCACGGTTCTGGTGTCATGGATCGCGGATAGGTACGAGGTGAGGTCCTTGGCGACGTTCTTCTCGATGCTGCTAGCTGGCGTAAGCTATGTCGTGCAAGGTATGACACTCGAGCCGCTGTGCTCGCAGTCCATCTCAATTTTCCATTCCTCAGGTGCACTTCCTCCGGATGCATTTGTGACACGCTATGTATTCTTATGCATAGCGCTCTCCTTCTCGTTTGCCTGCAATCCAACCTCGATGAGTTGGTTGACGGCGAATCTGAGAAGTACAGGCGCCGCAACTCTGGCGATCCCTTTGTGTGTCGCCTTTGGACAGTTGGGTCAAATCATTGGTGGGTCCTATGGCGCTACAAAGTCACAGTCATGTTTCTGACAGGACCTGCAGGAGTATATATCTACAAGGACTCCGAAGCGCCTGGCTTCCCGACTGGTCACTTCACGAACGCTGGCTTCCTCATCGAAGGAGCGATCCTGATTATGTCCCTTCGTCTCTTCTATGTATATAAGAACAAACGGCTCGCCTCTGGAGAACGTCAATGGCGCTTGTAGCATCCACCCCCGCGTTGACATTGTACCCGAGGCCGCCGCCGCCTCCAACCTGTATTCCGTGCCCTGTGTTGTCCCATTGTTCCTCTGTCCACTCCGTCCTCGCATTGCTTTTTCGCTCACTATCGTGTTCTCACAAATGTAGTCTGGTCCAGTCCCTCGCAGCCTCTCCTCGTATGACATGTAAACTGTACGGTTACATTTGGGTTTCATCTGGATTCGTTTTGATACAGGATATGGACACACTACGTTTACGAACACACACATTTCATGACTGAACATCACTTCACATTATGCAGATGACCCTTCACGATGGTCGTCGCCATACCCCCGCGCGATGCCGCTGCGCCCCTGCTCCAGCAGGCTAGGCGCGTCTTGCCCAACGCGAGTCTCGAGCCCTTGGTATGTCCGTTGCTGGAGGAAATGTGCTGCGGAAGGATGCAGGACTTCAATCCGACGAAGGACCAGAAAAAAGAGAGGAGAGACGCACCAGCAGCGCTATCGCTCATGATAGCCACCGCGCTCCCCTGGTTGCGCAAAACGACTGCGGACGAGTCCGTATCCCCGTTCGCTGTGCCTTCGTCCTTCCCTGTACCTAGATGACGTCCAAATAAAATGACGCGAAGTGAATGAGCTATATATGGACTGGGTGAGGTGTGGATTCCGAGTACTCACCGCCATAGCGCTTCGCGTGCCTGTACTTCCCACTCACGAGCGAGAATACGGGCTGGTCTGGATCTGCGGGCCCCTCCTCGCCTTCTGCGTCCCCTTCCGCATCCGCGTGTCCTTGCGCAGCAGCTCCTGTCAATGTCGGTGTCAATGTCAAGATTAGCGTACTGAGCCCCATGAAACCTTCGCGCGAGAAGCCAGGCGTCGGTCGAATCGGGCCCGAAAGAACCAAGAATGCAGACACAGACGCACCCTCTGATTCCGCCTGCCCCTCCCTCAGGAGCTCCTCGAAGTTCAGTACGTACCGCCCGGTCCACTCCTGCGTCGGGCGCAGCGCGACCTCGAGCTCGTATGGGGTCACGATCGGCCGGAGGAACTCCTTCGCGTCCAGCACGGAGTTCTCGGGGCACGCGACGAGGACGAAGGCCTCGATCTCGAGGAAGTTGGCGAGCTTCGCGGGGGCGAGCTTGCCCACGGAGATGGTGTAGGACTTCTTCTGGGCGCGGGCGAGGAGCGTGCGGAGGTGCGAGATGAGGGGGAGATAGTTGGCTATTCGCGAGGGGAAGAGTCACTTTCATTAGCGAGCGAGGGAAGAAAGGCAGGCAGGGACGAACCGACGCCGAGGGTGCCGACGAGGATGCCGATGACGTCTGCGTCGCGAGCTTTCTGGACGGCGACGTAGCGGCGCATGAGAAGCTTGTTCGTGCGCCCAGACTCTAATCGCGCGGTTCGGGTCTTGGGATCGTACGCGTAGACCTGATGGTTCACGTGTGAGCGGAGGGCCCGACTGTCCTGATAATGACGACTACGGCACGAACCTCGTAAGATGCGTGGGTGAGTAGGAGGTTGGTGAGCGTGAGGCTTTCTCCGCCGATGTAGAGGATCGCGCTTTTCTCGGGAGACACATTGGAATCGGGTGAAGGATCTGCGCCTGTTTCTTGGAGTTCCTGTGGGGTACGATGTTGTCCTGACGATGCAGGATGTGAAGTCAATGTAACGGGAGTATGCAGTATACGTGTCGACGAAGACAGCTTGTTCTTGAGGGCTGTGATGACAAGGTCTGAGAGGAAACGGCTTAGTAACGTCGCATGTTCCACAAGCATGTTTGTCTCCAAACATACCAGCTTCATAGGCATAGGCCACATCATACTTCAACACTATGCTGTGTTTGTCAGAAAGATTTGGCACAACCTCTGCGAAGCTTTCTACGCAGTGCGAAACGTCTATAGGCTTCTTGCCCAGAACGTAGATCACTGGTAGTCGTGATGTCCTGGATCGAACGTTAGGAAACAAGGCTGCCGGGTCAGCCTCTACTCGAACGCACTGACTCATGCAAGCATGACCGTAGTGGACCAAAGCATCTGCATCTACATGCTGTGCGGCGACTTCATCGACGCAGCAACTGAGAGGTCGAAGTCAGACAGACATCGTACTCAAATCATTGCTATCTTACTTACCTCCCGTAGGACGTGTCCGCGAGCACATAAAACTCTCGACCTTCCGTTGTTCTGGACTTCAGTGCCCGGAAGATTGGGACCGAATGAGGCAGGAGCTCATCCGAGAACTGCAGTGCGATCTGCCAGCGTGATTGTTATAAAGGCTCTATAACGGTTGTGCCTTACAGACCTACTCTCTTGTAATCCCCTTTCTCGATTTCGTCAACTGTTCGCGCGATATCGTATGATTCTTCAAGCTGGGCCTGAGAGAGTATGTCTGGGACCTCTTCTTCGAGATGTATGGGGCGAGTAATGGCATCCACGCCGGATGACGAGAACGTAGCAGTTTCCGCCATGTTGCGTATAAACCTCTAACGAAAATGCCACTCGTTCCTGCGTGCAAGCAACCCGATCGATAGGCAGAAGTTTTCAAGGCCAAGAGCGGGAATATGCATGATCTGAGAGGTTAGGGTTATTCTGTCATGAGAACCCTAACCTAGGCCAGGCAAATTACGGCCGTGCGATGCGTTGCGAGCGTGCCGAACGCATCCCTCTGCCGACCCACCGCCATGTCCTCCACGTCGTCCCAGGGCGTCGTCGAACGCGTCCAAAATTTCGTCTCGGAGCACAAGCATGCTGTTCTCATTGCTACTGCTGCTGCCGTCGTCGCTGTCGGCGGCGTCGCGTACTATGCTTCGACCTCGCGCGGACCGGGAGGTGACGTAGAGAAGGGCGAGGGCAAGAAGGACAAGAAGAAGAGCAAGAAGCGCAAGACAGTCAAGGACGAGGACGGTCCCCTTCTCGAGGAGCGGAAACCCAAGTCCGCCGCGGTTGAGGAAGGTGAGTAACGCGTTTCACGCACTCGCCCCGTTACATCCAAATACCTCACCCTTGCTGCCTCGTGTCCCCCCGCGTCGGGCCCTGCGCGACCCCGAAGCCTTAGCATGCAAGTCCCCTCCTGCTTTATTGACTCTGTCTGGCGTTGTGAAGGACGCATATGTATGCGGACCCAGGGTCTCCTGGATCCCATCTACGGAAGAACACCAGTTGTCTAGTCAAGGTCTGTTGCGCTTGCAGTATTCCTGCAAGACGCATGACACGTCTTAGAGCGGACAAGAGTAAATCCTCGCGTCGACGCGACCGCGTGTGCATTACACGTAGCGGCGGACGTGTGCGCGGTTGGCGCTAGGTTGGGCCACCTCGCGGCTCGCGCATGAAGAGCCCACAGAGACCAATCTGATCATAATGACGAGTCACTCGTTTCTTTGCAACCTATTTATCAGTTCAAGGGCGCATTGTCCGGCCTGTCGAGCTTGACTCCTTCGGCGCGGTGGGATCTTACTGTTCGGCAACGAATATTTTCTCCTCTTCGGCTCGCGCCGTCTCATTGTCTATACACATTATGAAGCGCAACTACACTTGCGCCTTCGCCTCCCCGATGGCTCGTATCGACAAAGTGCTTATACCCTATTCTAGACGACAAGGAGTATACCGCTGAGGAGATCGCCGCCCTTTCACAGGAGGTATGCGTTCCACGTCTCACTTCCGGATGCTGGCTCACATCCTCTTGTGCGCATACTTAGGAGCGTACAAAGATTGCCGCTTCACTGAAGGCAAAGGGCAACTCCGCATACCAGCAGCGGAAGTTCCAGACAGCAATCGACTACTATACCCGTGCGATCGCGGTAACTCCCCAACCCGAGCCTGTCTTCTTCTCGAACCGCGCCGCATGTTACGTCAACCTGAACCCT
The DNA here is from genome assembly GCF_000275845.1 of Dichomitus squalens LYAD-421 SS1. Lineage (NCBI taxonomy): Eukaryota > Fungi > Basidiomycota > Agaricomycetes > Polyporales > Polyporaceae > Dichomitus > Dichomitus squalens. Next base: position 669,344 of record NW_006766893.1, read on the forward strand.
CCACAACACGAGAAGGTCGTTGAGGACTGTGACGCTGCCCTTGCTCTGGACCGAAAATACATCAAGGCTCTCAACCGCCGCGCGACCGCCTTGGAGTCTCTCGAGCGGTTCGAGGAGGCTTTGCGCGGTGAGCTTGGCTCGCCTTCATCACGCCGTGCTTCATACTGACTGGTTGCGTGCAGACTTCACCGCCGCGGCAATATTGAACCAGTTCCAAGACATGAATGCCGCGGAAGCTGTGGAGCGGGTACTTAAAAAGCTTGCGACGGGCAAGGCGCAAAGTATTCTGTCAGTGAGTACTGCTTCAGTCCATCTGTTGTGTATAGAGTACTGATTCCGTCTTGCAGACACGCGAGAAGCGATTGCCTTCGCACATGTTCACATCGGCCTATTTTGGCGCCTTCCGCCCACGGCCGCTGCCAGCGCTGCCAGAGAACCCGACGACGGGCGACAACACGCTCATCCTCGGGCTTGAGGCGCTCGGCGCGTCCGACTATGCGCACGCGTACACGCTCGTCAACGAGGCCATTGAGCAGGGCATCTCCTGGGACGGCGGCAAGGCCGAGGCGCTGAACCTGCGGGGCACGTTCAAATTCCTCATGACGGACGTCGAGAGTGCCAAGGCGGACTTCCAGGCGTCGCTCGAGCACGAGCCGTCGCTGACGCAGACGTGGGTCAAGATTGCGAGCGTGTGGATGGAGCAGGGCGACCCGAAGAAGGCGTTCGAGTGCTTTGAGGAGGCGATCAAGCACAACCCGAACGATCCCGATATCTACTATCATCGGGGTCAGGTGCTGTTCATCATGAACGAGTTTGGGGAGGCGGCGGAAAACTACACGAAGAGCACGGAGTTGGATGACAAGTTCGTGTTCAGCCATATTCAGCTCGCCGTGGCGCAGTACAAGAGCGGGAACTTGGCGAATAGCATGGCGACGTTCAGGAGGACGTTGAAGGCGTTCCCGGATCGGAGCGAGCCGCAGAACTACTAGTACGTTCGTCCTTGTCTCTTTCAGAGATATGTGCCTGACCGTGCGTTCTAGCGGCGAGCTGCTCCTGGACCAGCAGCGCTACCCCGACGCGATCGAGAAGTTCGACCGTGCGATCGAGATTGAACGCGCGAAGTACGTCTAATCCCTTATCGAGTTGCTGATCTGCGCGTCCGTTTGACCCAATCTGACAATGCGCTTGCTTTTATGACAGGCCGCCTCCGATGAACGTCCTCCCGATGGTGAACAAGGGCCTCGCGCTCTTCCAGTGGAAGCAGGACATCGAGGCGGCGGAGAAGTGCTGCCAGGAGGCGCTCGAGATCGACCCCGAGTGCGAGGCGGCGGTCGCGACGCTCGCGCAACTGAGCCTGCAGCAGGGCAAGATCGACGTCGCGATCAAGATGTTCGACAAGCAGAGCCAGTTGGCGAGGAGCGAGCCGGAGCTCATCAGTGCGCTGACTTACCAATACGTGAGTGGTGTCTCGACTATGCAATGTCCGGAGATGCAGCGTTACGTTGTCGTCTTCATCGGGGCCTTGACGCTAATCACATGCATGTTTTCCTTCATCTTCAGGCGACCGATGCTCAGGTGCAGTTCATGCACGCGTACCCCGACATGGCTGCCCAGCTTGGTCAGATGGCTAGGATGATCTGAGTTTGGATGTGTCGTTGTGTCGTCGTCCCCGTGTCGCGTACCTTACGATGCTTCCGAGATTGGATTGTCGCTATGGCGAGGACTGTCGCTTTTGACATGCTATGTGACTTCACTTATTTACCGTAATCACGCCCTAAAATACATCCTCACTCGCTCTCCCATTATGTTCCTCCCCTTTGCTGCTGTGTCCACCTGACGCTGGCCGGCGTTACGCAAGTTTATGTGCTTAGATCGGGCAATCGAATCTTGGCTGTCGGACCCGGTGCCTCATGGCGTCCATGCTATGGCGGAGTGCATAAGTATCTGTTTCTGTACTTCTCTCTCAATTTCAAGGCTACGTCAGACGTGTCTGAATTGAGGTGCGTTGCCTTCAATCTGCATCTTGACGACGAGCATAATCGAATTTGCAAATTCGTAGTCACATCAGGTCCGTAGTACCCACTACAGTCTATGGAACGTGTAAAGTCACACTACCCCCCCCCCCGGCCTCGCCACCTTCTCCCCTCTTTGCACAATGCGCAAGATTGATTGGAAAATGCTGAAGCACACTACGAAGGAAGCTTTGCGTAGCATGAAAGCAGTCCTTCCTTGTCTTTCCGGCGACGGCATGGACACATTGGCACCCGAGAAATCTACGCTCGAGCCGTTGCAAGCACGAAGTCCTACACCGAATCCGCAACTTGACGCCGGTTCCATGGCTCTTATTCGAAGACTCTGTGTCTCATGTTGGTCTCTCGACTTCTCGGACATCTGCTCTGGAACGACCCTTTACTTCTTGTTTCCGGCTCTCCCCAACCAACCTGGCTGTAACGTCTGCGACTTCTTCCGTGCCCTGCATGTGGATATCGTGGACAGGTTGACCCCAATTCTAGCGGACCCACCGAACACCGTACCTCTGAATACAACACACAGGCGTGCCATCCGCGTCGAGATTCTGGAGCAAGTCGAGGACGCACCCCGTGAACACAAGGGTTTAGACCTTGCCGTTTTCGAGGCCTCCATCAGCGATACTTGGTACGGCAATTCCTTCAAGCAGCCCTTATACATCCGGGGTTCCAAGTCCTTCGACATGCACCCTCCCAAAGCTGACTCGAACGGCGAACCCGATGCTCACGCGCATGGCGTGGTTGCCACATGGGCCGATCTGGCGCTTGCGCGGTGCTGGCTTCGCGCGTGCACGCAGAACCATCTGGACTGCGGCCCTCTCATAAAAGGGAGTGCTACTGCGACGCTCCACCCGCGGACGCGGTTCATCGACGTGCGCCTCTGGCGGCTTGTGCAGCTGGACGAGATCCTCCTCCCCGTCCCCCTCGAGTACGTCGCGCTGAGTTACGTCTGGGGCAGCGATGCCTACCAGCTGCGTATGGTCACCGCCAACCTCGCGGCGTTCAAGCGACGCCTCCCGGAGAGCACGAGCACTGGTGCGGAGAGACTGCCGAAGACGATCGTGGACGCGATGCTCGTGACGCGCGCGCTGGGGTACCGTTTCCTCTGGGTGGACGCACTGTGCATCGTCCAAGACTCGCGCGAGGACCTCGAGGACCAGCTGACGCAGATGGGTGCAATATATGCGCTCGCCACCACAACGATCGCGGCGCGCGGCAGCCGCTCATCTGATACCGGGCTCCCAGGCGTATCTGTACCGCGCGGCCGGATCGGCAACTCCGACTGTAGCTGGGATTCCGAAGTGGCGGCGGCGAACGGGCTGTGTGTCGGCGCATGGACGTTCCACCCTGATGAGCAGTACGAGGAGAAGCACGGCGCGCTTGCGGACAAGCGGTGCTACATATGGCGGGGCTGGACGTTCCAGGAGCAGATACTGTCAACGCGCAGCCTCGAGTTCAGCCCGCAGCGCATGGTGTTGTGGTGCGGGAGGAAGATGTCGCGCCCGGACAGCGGCTACAGCGGGAGCGCGTCCGAGATGTACGACCCACACCACTTCCGCCATGCCATCCGGAGGTACCTTTCGCAGAAGGGTGCTGCCTCTGATGTTGGAGGTTCTGCGAGTGGCATCGACGACAGGTGGCTCCTGGCACGATGGAACACCATCCGGGACACGTACTCGACGCGTTCCTTGACCTATGCGCTCGACAGGAGGCGCGCGATCATGGGTACAGCGAAAGTGCTCAACGACGTAATCGGTGGGATCGACAGCGGAGGCCACATCAGAACGAATCTCCACACAGAGTTGCTCTGGTATCTGGACCTGAAGACCGATAGAGCCCAGAAGATGCTCGTCAAGTTCTCCCGCGATCAGGCTCCGGATGGCTTGTTCCCTTCGTGGTCGTGGTTGAACCTATGGCCGGTGACCTGGCCGGCACTCGGCGAACCACTTCCAGACGTCACTGTCAGGATATCGAGCCATTCAGAGGTCACGAGCAATACCGCGGTAGAGATTGATGCAAGAGCACTCGAGCTACGACTTACGGAGACCCTTGACGGAGGGAGAAAACTGGTCTACCCTGACGGAAGCCCTGCGAATATCACTGTACGGCTTGATTCAGTGACGGAAACAGGGTTGATGATTACGTGCGTCCCTCTCGCCCGAGGCATTTCCATCATGTGGTGGGAACAGGAGCTATTGCTCCTACGTCGCGTAGAAGAGCACTACGTTCGTATCGGGATGGGATCTTTACCAGAGCACGACTCCGAGAGGTTCAGCGAATATCTGTATTCAGAAGAGGGTCAGAGAAGGGTTATCGTCTGTTACTAGTCTAGTAAACATGTGCGTGCCTCGCGTTGCGGAACTTACACCTGGGAGGGGTAACGAGGAGCATTCTCCGAAGCGTGATTCGTCCGTCCTGTTTTTGACCCGTGCCACCTCGTGTAGGAGTTGTGGGACTGAACGTTGAGATTGAGATACTTGGTCGCTAACATATGGCCCGCCCTGTCACGCGTGTCGACCATGAATTGGATAGACGGGGATTCGTGTTTCCGCAGTGGTGTCAGTCAAGTCACGCACATGTTTCAGCTGCTTCTTGGTTGTGATGCTGGTAGAAGTCCTCAAGGGTCCTCCCTTCGGGTAAAGTTCCTTGGCCGCACTCGGGATCGCAGCCATCAGGATCTTCCGAAGCTGCTGGCTCGGACGCGGACCAGGACTCAACCAGCTGGAATATTGATGTTCACCGGGACATATGTACATATTCGTGCTCGGCTTGCTTGACTCGAGCGAAGACCGAAGGGAACGCTGGGCTGACATCCTTTTCCTTTACCTCCGCCCTTGCATTCACCTGCAACCCAGTTGCATGACATGTCCACTGATCCCTGGTTGGAGAGCTATACGATCATTCGCGGCCCTTGTAATGAGGGGGGTTCGACAACGTCACCTTTGTCGTCCGCTAGGAGTGCTTCGCACGCGCGCGAGATGATGAAGCGCGAGGCATCGAAATGGTAGCAGCTCGTTGGCGGCGAACGACTTCCTCTGTCCCCAGTTTTGCGCTGGGTTATCGTAGACGTCAAGCACTACGATGCAGCTGCCCCCGAAGTCTCGCCGGAACGCGGGACATGACCGGCCATTCTCTTTCAGCAGCTGAGAAATCTGATCGATCCAAATTGGAAAACACGAGGAAGGTGGGACAATATGGTACTTACAAGCCTGTAGGTTCAGGGTTGCTGTGTCAGAAAGGCCGACACACCAGCGGTTCCTTCGAAACTCCGAGTCTGAACATGGTGGTCGTTGTGCGATGGCTTGATATGTAATACAGTGCCCGTGGGCGCATACTTTGTAGCAAATGATGGTCGCGAGATCTGCGAAAGCGGCCGGTGATGATGTAGCCAGCCTCGGAGATCAGGGCAACTCCCAAGTTCGGGAGCGCTGTCTTCGCGCCTGTTCGCTCTGCACCACCATCGGTCCCGCTACGCCAAGTTACGCTCACGCTATTCACGACTCTAGCTTCATCTACACCTTCCTGGTCCGCGATCTTCTTTGTGTCTATAGCAACCTATCTGTAGCCCCAGCATCTCAAGTCTACTACTCCATTTCACAAACTAGAGCTATACCTCACGATCCATGGATACCCCGCCCGATGTCTCAACGACGCCGACGCCCGACTCCCCCTCCACAGACACCAGCGGAAGCAGCCAGCAGAAGAAGCGGCGACAGGTCGCGTTCTACCCGAACATGAACAGCATGAACAAACCCCAGAAGCCGTTCAGTCGCAGCGCGGCCAAGCGGGAGAGTGTCATGGCGCTGGGCAGCATTGAATACCTGCAGCACTACTTCACCAAGACGGGGATTGCTGCTGAGAGCGAGTACGTCCTTCCATCTCTCTCATCTTGAGCTAAGTGGTGACCACCGGCAAGTCCGTTGAAGAAACCGAAAAGCGGGCTGGTGCCCGCGATCGGTGGGCTCGCCACGCTAGAGAAACGACCGAATAATGGTGGGCCCACTTTCGTGTTGCCCCCGTCCCCGGCGATTCCGCAGGCTGTTCATCCGACGTTTCCCCCGTACGTGAAGACGCTCGAGACCGATCCCGACAACCTGCGTCCGGCCGTGATTGAAGACCTCATCTCCGTCGCGGCTGGCTGGGTGCTCAACCCGAACTCGCAGCAGCAGCCTAAGGAGCAGGAGCAGGGCGAGCAGGACCCGAACCTGCTCGGGGTCGGCGGCGGTAAGCACAACAGGCCCTCCTCGAACGTCGACGTCCTCGACCTCTTGAAGAACACGACCCGCGCCGTCCGGAGCGTCCGGAACTACCTCGTCTCCCTCCCCGACGACCAGAGCGTCCCGCAGAACCGCCCGCACTTCCGCCCGAACACCCTCTCCAGCTCCCCATTACCCAAGCGCCAGGTGTCGCAGCCGAACTCCCCACACGATCCGCTGACGCGCATTCGCGGGCGCGCGCTGGAGGTGCTCGCGGTCCTGCGCGAGCTGGAGGAACGCGCACGGCTGCCACTCGACCATGACGCGTACGACGCGCAGAGCGATCACGGGTCGTCGTCGAACGACACGAATGTGGGCCCGGCGTCGCGTGGGACGTCGCCGTCGTCGCACCTCGAGGACGGCGAGTTCGCGGACGGAGACACGTCTGTGTCTGTCTCGTTTATTGATGTTGGAGGGAGGAAACGGCAGGTGCCGGTGTGGGACGACGAGTCGGACGACTTCAATCACTTGAGCGAGGAGGATAGGGAGAAGCGCGAGAGGTGGGACGAGCGACTGGTCCTGGGCGGAGGGTGGTTGTACAAGCAGGATCTGAGGATGGAGGATCTGGAGAAGGAGCGGGAGATAGTGAGCAAGTACCTCGACGCGGTGGACGAGGTGCTCTTTGGGGGTCCGAAGGACGGTCAGAGGGGGTGGGAGCGCGAGAAGGAGCGGGTGGAAAGGAAGGAGAGGATGGAGAGGGAGGCGCGAGCGAAGGGGCGGAGGGTCAGCGCTGGGGACGCTATGAGCTCTGGTGAGAGCTCCGGGCGAGCGAAGCGTCGTGTTGTGTCGACTGGCATGCTTGACGCGATGCGGAATATGGTGGTGACCGAGGAACCGGAGGAGATGGAGTCGATAGAGGAGGAAGAGGCGATCGACGACGATGAGCTTCCTCCTTGGGCGAAGCGGTCAACATTCCCTGACGATGATTATGGTCAGTGCGCTCTTAATCAGTGCGTCCGTCCTTGAGTTGAAGTTCCTGCAGGCCGTCTACATGCACTTCTCGTCGCGCTGTTGCCCGCAACACTACTGCGATTGCTGCCAATGTCCTCATCAGAACACGCCGACATTCTACGAGCCTTGTCGTCCGGCCAATTACTTTGCAATGCCTACAACACTGCAGTTCGCAGGTCACGAAAACCATGGGGCTACGTGAGCAAGGACGCGATACACGACATCGCGGCACTAGAAGAGGCGCAAGGCGGTGATGGGTGCGAGGCAGGGAAGCGCGGATGGACGTTTCGTCGCACAGACAACCTGCGACTATGGGCAGCGTGAGTGCGTCTTCGTTCATGCGTCTGCTCAGGGCTCACAAGCACCCGATATCTAGTGCTCTGAAGCTCCGGTATTCCCTGCCTATCGCCATGCCTGGCGGCAAACGGAGAGACGCAAACACGCGGCCCGGAACACCTGGAGGTGGCACACCCGTTGTCTCACCGATAGCCTCTACAATCACTTTCCCCGCGGGATTTGCGTCAGACGACGCCATCATCTTCGACGCACCTCTCGTTGCACGCATGGAGGAGGGGTGGGAGCTCATGCTCGAGAGGGTCGTCTTCAAGTGGATGGAGGCCGTGGTGAGCGAGCGGAGGGGAGAGCGGTAGTATTCCGTCAGCGCCTTTGGCCTGACAGGCAGGCTGGGTTGATGCGCAACTTGTCTTACTCAATGGCTTGGCCCTGGGGTAATCTTTTGTCCCGAGGTATTATGCTGTGACGTGGCCCTCGAGGACCGCAGACAAGACATTGTATTGTATTCACATATGCGACCCTCCGGGCTGGGATCACGCATCCATGTCGTGGGTAGCTAGAGAAGGAAATGGATTGACTCCGATATGGTGTAACGGCTAACATTACCGCCTTTCACGCGGTAGCTCGGGGTTCGATTCCCCGTATCGGAGCTTTGTGAGTGCGCGAAGCACCTTTTTCCATCTCGATGGAGCGGATTGTCCGGAGTTCAGACAACACTTCCATGAGAATGACCTTGGAGGATATCGACTGAGTGGCATGAAGTCAAGGACTTCGGCTGGTATGAATACAAATGCGGTAGTCGCGTCGGAAGCGCGATGTCGACACTGCCATGGACAACATCGGCGACTCTCAGGTTCCGCCCCTCACGTTTTGTCCTCACCTGTGAGCTAGTACTCGTACGACCTCCTGCCTCTCAAGGGAGTTTCAGCCGACGCTGATCTTCTTGACTGCGCCGACGCTCTTATCGTTTGCTCGACGTTCCCTTGTCGCCGTCGTGAGCAAATTCGGCTTCCTCAAGCACTGGCAGAAGCGCCATCCTCTCATCGAGCGGGGGCTTGACGACCAGAGATACCGGGTAGCGCCACGCGGGAAGCGTGTGCTTGTCTCCGCGTTGCTCGAGGTGCTGCGACCTGTCCCCGCGGACACTCCAATTTCGGTAGTAGAGGAATTTGTTGTGACGCAGAGCCCGACATGCGCTTGCGAGAAGCCGATCACCTACTCCACGAATAGATACGAGACTCTTGACCGGCTGGTGCGTCGACTTGTCGTGAAGGAGCAATACGAGAATCACTGACTTGAGACATTGACAGCTATGTCACATTCAAATCACAGGAGGCCACTTGTGAGTGTCTTTTTGCGACAAACACTCAGTGCGCTAACGCTTATGACATTATCCTGCTTTGCGTGGCAATGTCTCTACTGAGCCTGCTCAGTCGAGAGGTTACGTGCACCACTACATTTTTATCGGAGATTCCAAACATGCGGTGGCATAGCGAATGGGCGGAGTGCAATCTCTATCCCCGAGACGTAACGTGCATCGGAGAGTGTGAATGGCCATGCGACGTAGACGTCGTTCCTGGTGAGCATAGTAAGGAACGCACTAATGACGGCCGGCGTGGAGTGTACCCGTCCAACAGGCTAGAGGGACCTTTTGGACTGCTGTGTCAGGCCCGGGGTGAAGGCCGTTTCAGCTTCCGCAAAGTGTACCCCGGTAAGCTTCCTCTTCTCAAGCATTCGACTCGGTCCGACTGGAGTAACCTCAAGATTTGCTCCCTAGCAATACTCATCTCCCCGGGATGAGGCGTGTCATGCGACTCCATCCGTTGGTCTTTTGCAATCGGGCCAACCAAGCAGGCATAAGACTTCATTGCGTGCCTGGAGCGCAGCTTGTGTACTGTCAGCTCCTGCGAGGAATCGGGCGCCGATCCAACAAGCTAACTGGGTCCGACAGTGTTAGGCGCTCATGAAAGTCTGCGGCGAAACATCTGCAAGTTCACCATCACTGACCAGTTCTTCACGCTACCTCCCCTCCGATAGTTCATCGGACTCTGCAGTGTCTCAAAGCTACTCGTTTCTGGGGAACGCTGTATCGGATGCAGCCGAGAAGTGTACCTTACCCATCATGCATCTCGTTTACATGTGTAGGTTTCAGGCTGGCAAGAGGATTGCTGTTCTGGAGGACCTGTTTGGAACTCGTCTTCATGCGGACAGATCTCCTCCCCTGGTACCGCATCCGACAGTACTGTCATTCCGACAGTGGCACCAGCATGAGTAAACTGGTCATCTTAGCGACAGACGCTACCGCCGAAGCTCCGGGCGGTCCATATGGGACCGAGTCGCTCTCCAAATACATAAGGCATAGCGTGCAAGTTTTCCAGTCAGATCATCTCTCTCCATCCTCTGATAATCCTTCTCATGCAGGCTGCGACTCGCTTTCACGTCTTTTGCGATTCTGGCGCGCCCCCGGAGAGCACCGATTACACGACAATCGTCTTGCTTCACGGTCTTGGATGGCACAGTGGTGCGCCCTCGCCCATTCAAAAGTTTTGTCATATCTCCTTGACGTGCCATGCTCTCCCTATCAGGCGTTTTCGGGAAACTGATACCGCTCGCACACAAGTACAACGTCCGGCTGGTTTTGGTTAACAGGCGCGATTATCCAGGAGCAGTACCCTATACGGCGGAGGAGCGAGCACACCTTTTGACGATTAGCATCGAATCGCAAGCCGACCCTGCCGCAGCGCAGCCGAAGATGGTAGCGTTCATGAAGAATGGGGGCCACGACCTGCATGATCTGCTGGTCAGCTTTGTTGCCACCAACAATATTCCCCTCTCTCGGTCAGAAAATAGCACAGGAGGGATCGTGCTCGCGGGGTGGTCTCTTGGGACGTGCTGGATGACTGCCTTCCTCGCAAGCACCGAGTCATTCCGCCGTGACAATGTGGATCTATCCAAGTACGTCCGGCGTGTTGTCTTCTATGGTACGTGCACTCCCCTTGCCATCAGTATCAAGGTGACACTTGACTCGGATCAAGATCCCCCCTCTCTGGCACTGGGTTACGCCCTTATCGAGGACGGTTACACACCGTTTGCCGATCCCTCGATCCTAGCCGAGGACTTCGTTGACGAATTCAATCTGTGGGTTAGCGGCTTCTACCAGCATGGAGACACCAAAGACACGCTCACATTTCGCGACGCCCTCGCCTCGCCTCCGCCTACCCTCACGACTTTGAGCACTGAAGAGCGTGGGGCCGCTGCACATTCTGTGCCGGCCGACCCTCGAGGTGGCTCGGACCTGACCATAATGGTCACAGGCATGGTTTCCGGCGCATTCGCCACTTTGCACGAGGAGGCGCTTATCCTATCGCCCGCGAAAGCAGAACAGAGCCCCTGGAATGCCGTCGAAGTCCGTCATGTGTGTTGCGGGTCGTCGTCATGGGTCATGCCTTGGGCGATGATGAGCTTTCAGGAGGAGCTTCGGGAGAAGAAGAACGCGGGGCAGAAGCTTCGAAACGTGACTTTCGTGCGTCTGCGTGGTGCAAACCATTTTGTGAGTATCGGAACCTGCAGTGAGCCTGCCGGGGAATCTCTGAGAGTAATTCACTATGCTGACCTTGGACATTTGAATATTCAGGTGCATTGGGAAGAGCCCGACCGTGCTCTTCAGGCATTCTTGGATCGTGCTCCTATCTAGGAAGCGCTCCGACGCCTGCCATATCCTGTTGTTTTACAGTCATGATCAAGTTCGGGGAGCTTCGGCCAAGAACCGTGCGCATAGGACTCACCTTCTGCACATATCAAAGCAGTACTGTATACGTCGCCCGCGAATAGATTAGTCGGCTCTTGGTGTTCTGACATGGCGGAGAGCCTACAGGCCTGTACGGGAGAAGCTTGATAGGCAATCAAGTAAAAGTACTTACGAGAATGCAAGCGTAACGCGGTCCCGTTGGCTTGTCCTTCGGGGAGCGCCGAAAGTTAATGAGCGACGGGCCGTTTCTCCGGCGCCTCTTCGCGACGCGACGCGTTCGTCTTTCCTCTCTCTTTGCATAATATATCTCGACCGCACACTGCCATGCGAGCGCAGTCTCTGCCTCCATCACATATACTGATACAGCTTATACAGTCGACCCATATTAACGGAAGGCGGGTTTAGCCAGCCCACTGCTAGTCAAATTCCGTGAACAGCCACGACGAACACTGCGGCAAGCCAAAATTTCATCCAACAGGATTCACGGGGCTGCTCATACGCAATCCATCACCGATCATATAATGTCTCCTGGTGGCTCGCAACGCCCACCGCTCTAGTCCGACCAAGGTAACAAAGAAGCTTCTCGCATTTACATCCTCCAACCGCAGTCTGTCCTTTCTTGCCATCGCCGCATTGACTCGACATTTGTGCAGGGGTTACTAGGGCATATGCATGGGCTTTGGGACCGCAACCCGTGAGCCACGTAATCACGGTCTGTGTCACACAAGGAACGTGTTCTATACCGAGATGGTACAAGCAAGATCCCGACGCTCCGCGGTGGTCGCTCATGGAATGCATAGCTCGCAAAAACAACGCACCGTGCTTGGATACGGGACACAGCTGCACCCACCAGCGCAGCTGGGTCACACGGACGTCACGATGCCAATATGTGTTTGCGCTCGTGGAAACGACGCAACGGAGCCGCACAGCAAAGGCCGAGCCTGCCTCGCGCATGACTCCCGGCGACAGTCGGAGTTCACCTTCATTCTCTTACGGTCACCATTTCCCCTTCTCGTTACTGCACAGCTACTGCACTCCATTGGGAAACGGTTTGCCCGTGGCGTACGTAGCCACGTATACGATGCCTTTCCGATGAATTGAAGTTTGCCTATAGGCCGTCAGCCACCGCTTCCAGATTTGGAAGCTCAGGCGCCGCCACGTGTTGGACGTGAACAATGTCATCGACGCTCTGCTCAAGCTGCAACGAGTCCGAGGAGCCCGGCGAGTGGATCGAACCAGGATATGTAATACCTTGGGGTACGGGTAACTCGCGAATTCCGATTCAACCAGGTTCAGACAACTCTCGCGAACGAATCTCCTTTCATATCAACAGATTGTACAGTCTTACTCATACGCAATTGTTCACTGACTACATAGATTCACATCGTCAGCTGGCTACAGAAATCGCCGGCCGCATCTCTTGACTAGACGAACGCCTCTAATGGTCGCGCTCAGGCGGCGCTATCCCCGCTGGTGCAAAGCTGTCCAGAGTGCAGACATGTCAGTCTTGCTCGAATACGCTGCTGCACCACCTCACGCGTACTCACCCCAAGGTCCCCAAGATCCAGTGTGCCGGTGATGTTCAGCATGCTCAAAATGCTGCTGAGGCCGGGGACTGAGTCGACAACCGCGGTGGTGAGCTCTGTGCACTCGCACCCGTCGCCGGTGCAGTCACCGAAGATAGCCCCACAGAGGGGCAACTTCAGATCGCCCAGCACGGAGGTAGAGCAAGAGCCGAGCTGGCGCTGTTCAAGGGTCGCGGCGTTGACAAGGCCGACGGCGCCGGCGGCGAGAACAATGCTGGCGACGGCGGTGAAGCGCATGTTGAAATCTGCGGTAGCGAGGTGAGTAACGAGCCGAGGCCGTTGAGGGGGACAGTGAGAAACACACTGCTTGTTGTACTTGAGGGTAGATGGGTCGAGGATGTAAAGCTGAATGGCTGAGTTGCTGCTGGAACTCGTCGTCGTCTCAGCTGGCTCTTATATGTTTAGGAAGGGGCACAGAATTTTGTTTGTTTGTCTGAGGTGCGTCATCGTACGTCGTCGCTTCGAGCATATTGGGCTGCTCGCGACTCCTATGCAGAACATCAGGTAAGATTTACGATAGTGAGCCCAATTGGCAGAACCCTGTTTCATCCTCATGCGAGAAGTAACTGTCGCATACCCCATTCGAAGCGGCAATGCTCTATAGGGAAAGAACAACCTCGAAGTGGTATCGCAGTGTACTCTTATGGACTCGATGTACAGATTGACAAGACCCAGTTGCAAGATCCGAGTTTGTCCCTGCGCGGGAGTCGTTCGCCAGAACTACCTCTGCAGCACTGTACAGTATCCCTTGCTTCCCAAAGCTTTTCAGCGAACGATCAACTGCGATTTTACTAAGTCCGTACGTTCCGCATGGGTGAGAGCTCATCGCTGAAAGAGTAACACGCTGACCTGATACTAGTGCATCACCCGGTTCAACATTCAGTGAAGCTCGGGGGTTGTCAACCATATAGATGGCCGTCGACCCACAATGCATTCTCTTCATTTCCAATTCAAGCCTCTTCGACTTTGCTTCTCACCCCAACGGCAAAGGCTAACCAATGCTCTCATGAGGTCATACGGACCCCAAACGACATTCAAGGAGGTGCGATGCCTCATTCAAAATGTGCTTTGCGACAACTTTGCTCCATGACAACCTTACATGGAAATTGTCTTCCAATCTCGGGGAAACACAATGAGGCAGCCGTCGATACGAAGGTCCGACCAACTAACCCTCTCCTCTCGTGCCCCTGCTTGCGTGGAACACTCTCGAGGGAAGTCGAGCATAAACAACCACGGAAAACATCCACATCAGCAAAGGTTTTGCCTTCCTTCGCAACTCCATAGAACAAGTAGCAGGAATAGGACTCAAGCAGCCACGACAAGCATTGCTTTGCGCGGCAACTCCACCATATGAGATCACGAACGTTCTCGAGTGGATATACCTCGCGCCGACCGCTGCTTCATTGCCAGACATACGCGTTTCTGTCTCACCGTCTCCTAGTCTGTCTCTTTGCCCATGTTCTTCTCTCCCGTCGCTGGCGCATCTCCACTGCTGGATGTGTTTCTATCGGGCCACAGGGACGCCTCTGGAGCGCCGAACCCCGTCCGAGCCCCAATACGCTTCACCGAATTGACAACGACCTTCCGGCACGCGGCGCATCCAGGCAGCATTGCAGGCAAGTTGCGGGCCCGAACCGGTGTCTGAGTCGGACTCAGAAGTACGCCTCGCTTCTCTACGGACTTCTCCCAGTTACAGCCCGACTGACGTCCTACGTATACCAGCCTTCATCCGGGAATGAGGGAGCCACTTGTGCGAGATGGCGCTTCCTGCTGACAGCTTCGGGGCCGACACCTCCTTCCTGGACTCGGATCCCCCTACGAAGGTCCAATGCTCGAGAGCTTATGCGCCATCCGATGCCGCACTGAGGTATCCAGGTGAGCCTCTCAAGCAAGATCCCTGTCTTTTGGACCAGGCATCCCCGTTACTGTTGCTGTAGGGATGATCTAGCCTCCTAGATTGGCAGAAATTGGTCGGCGGACCCAACGACCTGGCCTCCGGGTCAGGGTCCACGAACGATGGCTGAAACGTATACCACGGCGCGGGACGGAGGCGGTCTAACCTGGAAGGTACGCTATTGGACCGTACCATGATGATGCACCCTCCTGTTTCCCTTCCTCCTTTTTATAGTACTTTCCGAAACTTCTGCGTATGATTCTTTTGTTTCTTCAAAGCCGTCCTCCTTCACTTCAGGTATACACGATATCGAGTAGAATGGTTCGCGCCTCATCTTCAAAAACCCTCTTCTCACTCCAGCGTATGTTATACGTGACCGGAATACCGTACATCACATAGATTTTCCACCAACGCGTGGAGGTGCTCCTCGCCGCGCCCAACCCTCGGTCTGTTTCTGTGCGCCTTTCTTACCAAAGCAAGCAGGCACTGGTTCAAAAAGCTCGGACAACATGTCAACCTCGCTTGCATGATAGGGATACGAATAACGGGCAAGAAAGCGGTAAGCACTAACACCGCGGTATGACTCCGTGACTCGAACGGCTGGACTCGAGATAACGCCTCGCGTGGACGCAGGTCGCCGGCTCCACCTTGAGCCCTGGTGAGTTGATGTGAACGTCAGCTAGAGACTGCCCTTGCACTGTGACTGATGGGTACCAACGGGCAGTGATATCAGGCCTCCTGCTATGCTTCGCATGGAGAACCCGACTACTACATCGCATTGAGGGCTGGACACGCCGACCCCCGGCGTCGGGATCGCATAAATCGAGATAGTAAGTACGAAACGCGGTCGACATCTAGAGCAGAATGCAATGGTAGAAGAGATAGGCAACCCGGAAAGACAACATTGATATAGGAAAAGGGGTAGGAGGATCGTACAGAGCCTCTGCCGTAATCTTTCATCAATTGTGGTAAGTCCGAGTCGACCGCCCATCGCCTGAACCGTCCAACGTCTGCGCTTCCTGAGCCTACAGGCTAAACAAACTCCATTCCTGTACCTGCCACAGTCGAAGCTCAAGACCTTGCGACTCGGGTTAAGCTGAAGCGCTGCGCTAGCGTGAACCAGAATCCAATGACGGTCGCGCGGGCCCTTCTACCGTGTCAAAGCCAACCAGGTCAATCGTAATAGTGAAACGCCCTGTCCTGGGGAGAAGCAGCGTTTCGCTCTGTATGCGAAAAGAGGAAGAGACATGGACCGTCCGCTCCCAAGTTCTGCCAACATGAGGCACGGGAAAGACGAATCGAGGCGAGTGGTCATCTCTCACGAAGATGTGATGAGCTGAGCACCGGCTACTCTGAATGAGCATACGCCTAAAGAATGGTTTCTCGAGCTCATCCGTTGGGGTAGGCGACCTGCTTCTGGGGGTCTCGGGGACCTGTGCGTGCTGGGGGAGCTCGGTGGGTACGCCTGGAACGAGGGACGCCTCGAGCCACCAAGCGCGGTGGTCGAGAGTGTCGAGTTTTGATTTGTGCAGCGGTAGGCACAGGCACCCCAGACCGAAGGATATCAGTAAGGCCTCGTTGCGTGCGGCGTTGATGAACGGGATAGAGAGGAAGCGATGAGCGTCTAGGTAAGGGTAGAGAGCGCTCGTAGGCAGCGTGTAGAGGATGCGCCCAGACACGAGGTGGGCAGCAAGCTCAGTGTCCGGAACTGCGAATCCATAACGATCCTTCATATGGCTGAGAAACCAGTGTGGTATTTCGAACAAGTAGACACCGCAGAGCTGTTTGAGATGGTCAGTCCTGATAGGTCCGACCGTGTCGGGAGGCCTGATCCTCAACTCTCGGAGGGAGGTATAGGCCAATTCAGGTCGAGGTAGTCGCAACATCGCGCCGCGCATCCGCGGTACCGTGTCCCACATGTTTCTCGTCAGCTCTACGTACTTGTCCAGTCCGACTAATCGCCCGACCGAGTCGAAGGTCCACTCTTGGAGAGCGGAGTCTACCTCCCGCCCAAGGAAAAGGAATACGAGGATGTCTTCGTTAGTCGCGGTAGTACAAGCAAGCGCTGCCGCATACACGGCCTGCGAGTGACAACGAAGGCAGTCAGAGGAGATTGGGAGACGAAGTGTTATGCCGTCGGCGTCAAATCCGTAATTGTAGTCAGGGCGATGGCCAAGGAGTTGGAAGTACCGACTTAGAGCGAGCGGCCGAAAATCTGCCGCAAACTTGAACACATCCGGAGACGTAGCCAACAGTCTGTGGTCACCTGCATACATGTGCTCTCCCCAGTCACGGTCATCGCGCTGAAGGTACTCAACAGCTGCGTCGAAGTCAGGGTCTATCGGACCCCACGCGAAGATGCTCTGGTCAGGACAGACGTTGATTATCTCCTTTTGAAGTCGCAAGAACGCTCGCTCGCCACCCTCGCCATAGATGACGGGCATGGAGACCCCGAATATCCCCATGAGCGAGTATGCGCGGTCCTCCGGTCGGGACGTGGTACGTCTCGCGGCCCATGACATGCGCTGCGCGACACCTGTGTTCGTCCTCCAGCCATGGAGCTTCTGATGGAGCATGGGGAGGTCTACTCCGGTGATCTCGGCGAGGAGCGTAGCGAGGATGGGAAGCGTCCCAGGGAGATACCACGATTTCGACAGGAAGACGACGTTCTTCGGAGCGAGAAGCTCCTGAAGCGTCCAGCCCCGTTTGCGCCATCCACTCTTACGGAAATGGGAGTCCTTGTCGAACGGGTTGTCCTCGTCGCAGACGTCGAAGAGGTAGACGTAGCAGATGTCCGCGGCCTCGTACCAGGCGTACATCGAGTTGGTGGCTTCGGAGAGCTCGGCGCTGCTGGTCTTGTCGATGCAGCATGTGTCAAGCCACGCCCACTCGTAGCATTCATTGGCAGCCAGAGCACAGAAGTTGCGCACTTTCCCAGGAAAGGAGAGTGCAGGTCCCTGGCCAGGAGTTTCGGATTGAGCGCTAACAGCTCGAACGGACTGGAAGCTGTATGTCTGGTCCTCGGCCTGCCAACGATGGGAGAGGATGGCGTAGGGCGGGTACGAAGGACCGACAAATTTTCGCAACACGAAGGTCGTCGTGTGTAGGAGCCACATGCTGGCGCCTGCGATACCTAGTTTGCGAGTGTAGGACAGGGAGATCGCATGAGTCGAGCTCTGTTCACTCACCAGATTGGAGGGGTATTACGATGGAAGAGCGAGTTCCCGCCGCGGCACCAGAATCCTCAGGACTTACCGGGCCAAGGCAAAGGGAGATCGCATACGTCGTGGAACACTTCGTGGGCGATATACTCCCACAAGCCCCAGTAAGCGCGCAGCGAACTGCGATCCCCGCTATCAAGATCATAGGACCAGAGACACGACGCAGAATCATCGTCATCTCACCTCTGCTCTGATAGCGTGCACGTTATGATATGACCCGTAGGCGCGTGGGTCGTCACGCATGAAGCTGCACAGCGACCGACGATAGCGGGTCCGGCTGGGTCCGAGAGATTCGCAGATTAGGCAGGACATAGAGCATGCGCACAGTCCAAAGTTTCCACTGTTGAGGGCCAAAAGTAGAGCTGACCTGCTGTGCTGGGGTTTAAGCAGTCTCAGACTGAGTGTCCCGTCATAAGTAAATGACTCTCGCGGTAGAACTTTCGCTGTCCTTTGAACCCGCGAGTGTCCATGTCTTCGGTCTGGATAATGATGAGGGAAGAGTGCGTGTCAACGTTCACGCATTGCAAGTGCACAAGTAGGGCGCAGCCTGCCCTCGGATTGTGATTGCCGCCCATCACTAGACCTTGTCTGAAGAAGGGCTTGCCGGCCCAACTTGTGCGCATCTTGCATCTATCGCTCTGTGTAATCCGGTGCCTCGGAGAGACACGTACAGTTAACAGGCCTGACAGATGGAGCGTGGCTAAAGCTCTTCCAACGCGAGTCAGGGTCGTGTATGAGTTATGGAGCGTACCCGTTACTCGTTCGTACAGCTGGCACTGGAGTAGCTCCATCCCTCCGCCTTCTTGGGTCGATGCTATCCCAATTGACTCGCTCATATGCTCGCGGACGCGCTGCCACGCCGTATGCAGCGTGGCAATGGAGCATATGTGGGAAAGCACACCATCCGTCTATTAAGAGCTTCCAGGGGTATGTATTACACCAGAGATATACGCTACAATCTACGAACCATACGAGTCGTTTGTGATAGTAAGGCCTCATGGACGAATCTCCGTCCAAAGCAGCGGCAGGAACACCACGCACGCCGTGTAGAACTACAAAGACGAATTTCATCAGAATTCACGACGTTCTACACGTAGCATGCAACGTGCAACGGCGGGGACGACTTACCACCTGCATGCTCCTGACCGCTAACAACGGCCACTCGTCCGGACGCGGGCGGCGGAGCACTGCCTTGCCGTCTGCAGACGTACCGACGCGCCGCGGGTGCGTGAAGAGCACCCATATGGAGTAGAGCGCGACGGAGAAGAAGTGGCGGAAGAGCATGAAGGGCGCCTGCTCGATGCCAGCGAGGATGCTGACGGGCTCGCGCACGCACGCACCGCCGAGTTCGAAGTACTTGAAGCACCCGATGCGGAGGACCTCGAGGAGCGGATCTTTAGGGCGCGCGCGCAGTTCAGCGAGGGCTCAGAGAGAATTCGAGCGCACGCGACTCACCATCCGCACCAAACAAGTCGTATAGCGCCACGCTCAAGATGTTCACCGTCGACGCGAGCGGCTTCCGTCTCCAGAACCACTTCCTCAGCACCGGCTTCACCTGCGCCCAGTCCGCGAGGTCGTGCACGTCGTCCAGTAGTAGTTCGTGGAGGATGACAACGTCGTTGAACGCGCACGTCATTCCCCCGCCCGTGAGCGGGTGCCGCATGTTCCACGAGTCGCCGAGGAGGAGGACGCCTTCTTTCGTATGTTGGGTACCTTGTTGGATCGCGGGGAGGAAAGTGTTGGGCATCCGTCGCAGGCGGTCTTGAGAGAGCGCTTTAAGCGCGGGTAGGTGGAGGGAGGCGGGGAGCTGGGGGATTATATTCTTGGTGATATGTTCCTGAAGAGATGCGGGACACGGATATAGTTGAGGATAGTGGTATGCATGAAGACGGCATGCAACAACTCACCTTCAGGTCCGGGGGTGGAGGATGCTTCACGTCGACCAGTATCCGCGTATCGTGTGTTCCAATCTGGTACGACAACACCGGCCCAGAGCCCTCCACCAGCATCACCGTCCCGTGCTTCGGAATCGGAAGCGTCGCGTCATCAAGAATCATCCCCACGAAATGCCCCTTCGTTACCCCCTGCAGCGCCGCCTTGCCCAGCACCTTATTCCTGAAGTTGGAGAAGCACCCGTCCGCAACGATCGTGAGGTCAGCGAAGAACGCCTCCTTTTCAACCGCGCCCTCCTCCTTGCGCGTCGCGCGCACCCCAAGCACGCGGCCCGTCAGCGGACACTCGATCAACTCCGACACGGTGGCCTCGACGACCTCCACGCGTTCGGCCTCCTTCGCCTTCTTGCGGAGCTGCTGGATGAACCGGCCGTGGTGGAAGGCGCGGCCCTCGTAGCCCTCGGGGTAGGGTATGTGCACAGGGCTACCCGCGAGCATGACACAATAGCCATACGTCGGGATGGCGTCGATGTCCTCGAGGCATTCCTCCAGCCCGAGCTTCTTGAGCGCGAGGATTCCCCCAGGCTGGAGGAGCTCGCCGACGATGCGGTCTGGCTCGGAGAGTGAGCGTTCGAGGAGACAGATCCGGAGGGGCCGTTTGCGTCTGACAGCAGCGGCGGAGAGGGCGTGCGCGAGGGCGGAGCCGGCGATGCCTGCACCGACGATGAGGACGTCGTAGGACGCGGACCACATTCTGTCGCGGGTTCGTTGCTGAGCGGTCATCGCGGAAGGTCGATGGGCCTTTTGAGGGGGAGATGGAGGTGGCTAGAGCACCTTTGACAACGGCCTCGTCGTCGGTCGAGACTGTGCTCGTGAGAGGGCCATTTTGTCTGTCGGACCACTTTCTGCGATATCATGCGCTCTTAGCGTGGGCCTTCCTGATTTGGGTCTCCTCGGCGTTCGCCGGCCACACGAAGTTCGGCCCACCACGCATATATGCAGCTCGAAGCAACACGTTCACCAGGTGGTACATATGCTGGTACACTGTATGCGCTGACTTTTCTATGGCGGGCCATGAGTGTACTGCATATGCTGGCAATTGACTGACTAAACGGCAGTTCCCTCTTTGCCTCTGTTGTGGCCAGAAGGGGCTTCACTAATTTCTCATGCTAGGTGTGGTGTCACTCCGAATACGCCGAAGCCCAGAGCATGGGACGAACAGATATCGAAGCGTATAAGAGATGAGTACGGTACAATGCGGATGTAATACCCCGCATGTCGATGCTCCAGCTGCATCGCCTACCTGCAAAGACGAGACGTCCTCGGATGCACTGCTTGCAGAATGTGCGGTGAGATGTCGATTCCGCTGGGGAATGGATAGTCTTGGCAGTGATAGGAAGTGATAGGACGCTATCATCCACTACGCCGTCGCCTGATAGGAGAAATGCATGCAACGTGTACTCTGTGAGTATCCCCGTGCACTTCGACAAACCCAGAAGCCGAATCTAGCCCTGAACGGGAGTGGGAGGTATAGGTCTTTCTTTCTATCCGATCGTTTTGACATTCGTGATTGAGTGGCCATTATTGAAAGCTTCGAATGCTCATATAGACGCGTCGCTTACGAACAGCTGCTGCCAGTCTTTCGAGCGTGCTCAACTCAGATCTTGGTGAGTCGCTGGGACCTACCCTTCGTTGGTTTGGCGGCTATTGACATGGCTTTGCGTCGGTTTCGACACAGACGCCTACCGCTATTAGTGGCATGCAGTTGCTTAACACGACAACATACGAATCCAGGGCGTTCACGGGCTCCGACTTTGAGAGTTCCCGCTATCCCATCCTCTCTCATCGCTGAGAACCTGAAGACGAGACTCATAGCTTTAGCTTCCAAAGTATCCAAGCCATCGGTGCCGCGCGCAGAAGCTCTGTCGCTTCTAACCAGCACGCTCGTCTTCTTCCGTTGCATCCGTGCCTCCCGGTCGTTCAAGCTCTTCCGATCCCTCTGGGGTCCCCTTCCTGATTTCCGTCCTGTCTCTGCTGCCCCTCCTGCTACTACTGTCCCTTAGAAGGTGCGAAGCTTCTGCTCGCTAGCAGCCGAGCAAGGCTACGGCTGGGCGTGGCTCGATACATGCTGCATCGACAAGGCCAGCAGAGCCGAGCTCTCCGAAGCCATCAACTCGATGTACGCTTGGTACAAGGCCGCGGACGTTTGCTACGTCTATCTGTTCGATCTCGATGACGGTGACCACCCGTTCGACAAGGACTCCCAATTCCGAGCGAGCGAGTGGCACAGCCGTGCTTGGACGCTGCAAGAGCTCCTCGCCCCGACGGACGTCGTCTTCCTGGCGAAGTCGTGGGCGCTCATCGGACGCCTCGCAGTGCTCGCTCCTGTCCTCGCCGAAATCTGCGGGAGGGACCGCACTATCCTGCGGGGGTACTCAGCTTGGAAACGGAAACAACAGACGAGCGTTGCTCAGCGCATGTCGTGTGCGGCGCGACGGAAGACGAAGCGGCAGGAGGACCGTGCGCTCTTGGTCATGGGCATCTTCGGGGTCAGCATACCTAACGTCTACGGCGAGGGTCTTGAGCGGGCGTGTCTTTGGCTCTATGTAGCAGGAGGTGATGAGCCTCTGCGCCGATCAGATTATCTTCGCGTGGGGCCCGATTGATCATGATTTTCAGGCTGCTTTCTACGCCGTCCGGGACACATCGTCGATCGCACCTAACACGTCCGATACAAATTGTGCCAGGGCTACCAAAGATAGGTTACTGGCCTCGTCTCCGGATAAGTTCCTAGGTTCCGCCGTTTCCGGCCTCTCAAGAGTATGCAGTACCAGCAGCTCTTTGGCCATACCGTAGATTTCAGCTACGCGTTCGACATCCTTGGGTCGACCATTCGCTACTACTAGTTAACTCCTTCAAGCTCTTCTTTCTCAAATAAGTCGAGGGCAAGCACTCTTCTAATGGCTTGGCTTTGATGCAAAGGCAAACGTGATACTCAACCAGATTTGTACAGTCGGCGGGCAGTCGACGACCGCGTCTATTCCTGAACGCATCTATCCCTGAATTCAGTAGGACTGTTGCTTGGCCTGGTGCGAGTTGATAATTTGACATAAGCGAAGCGAAGTTTTCCCTTGAAGCTTAGCCTGTACCTCTCACGAAGAATATCTATCCTTGCCAGTCAGCGATCCTCGAGCCTTCTAGAGCGCTTAACATTCGAGCCCATCACCTACGTCATGGTTGAAATTCCCTCAACGAACATCCGTAACGAGCAGCAATATTTGTACACGGCGGGACGCCTTTACTTGTTATTCTCAGACTGACTGTCGCCGCTCTGCCACCTGAGTTATTGCACACCGCAAATATAGGGGAAGATAATGGCGCGGACATTTGCAATCGGGGACGGACAGGAACGGGGCTGGAGAAGGATCGCTGCGGCGCTTATGGCTGGACTAGAGAATTCGACCGATACTCGAGTTCAGCGAAATTGTATCTATATATCGTGAGAGACGCTGCTGCACCTTCGGAAAAAAGACCTCCAACATAATTGCTCGCTTCGTTTGATGCCATGTCAATCGGATTGAAGCCAACCTGATATAGCCACCCATACGCGTCGAAATGGCCGTCGGCGGCTGCAGAATATAAGCTTTGTCAAGGCCCCAACATGAACCCCGAACGCCTCGATATTGGATTGCAAACTACGCAAAGGCAGATCATACAAAGACCCAAACAACACGCAATTTCAGAACGAGAACGAACACGCAATCGAACTATAGACAGCTATTCTACGATAAGTTAGGAATACAAAGTCCAGTCCGAGACATTGTCGTCCGAAGTCCGACGACTTATTAAACTACAGGTACTTCACAAGAGAGAATATGAAATGTCAAACCTTTGCATGATACTCATTGAGTATCGACACGAGACTTCTTCGCAGGGCTCGCCTCCTCCGCCGTCCCTGTGTCCGCCCCGTCTTCCTCAAACTCTTCTCGGGAACGCTTCGCGCCGCCCGTTAGTCGAGGCTGCACATCCGGCGAAGCAGCAGCGCCCCCATCTTCCGCAGTCGCAGCATCAGCACGAGCGTCAGATAGCTTCTGCCGCTTCGGAATCGGGAAGAGCGATACGTTGACCTTCAGCGGTCCTGCCGACGTAGCGTAGCCCCAGAGCGTGAGCGACTGTGGGGCGTCGTCGGACTCGCGTGCGCGCTTCTTGCCCTTGTCGGGCGAAGTTGGAGCAGCTTGACCCTTAGCGTTGCCGAGAGAGTTCCCGACAGGACGCGGCGCGAACGCGCTCATCCCTGAGGAGAACGCTCCAGTCGCCTTCGGCTTGGGCTGCACTCCGGGCTGCGACGGCTGCGGCTGCGAATGAGATTCTGCGGGAGCAGCACTAGGCCCAGGGCCAGGCTCGTGGAGTGTCAAGGGGACCTGAGAGCCGGACGGCCCAAGGCGCGCCGCGCGCTCCTCCGCGACCTCGTGCAAGACGTGCCCAATAACCTGCTGGACGATCTCATCATCGTCCTCGATGTCGTACAGGATCGCGTTCCCATCCTCGTCAAAGTAGTGGGCGGCCTGCCGCGTGAGCGGGTTTCCTGAGCGGCGGCGTGCGGGGGTGGATTTACGAACAGCGCCGGGCTCGCGGTACATGAGGGCGTTGTTGACGTCGTGCTCAAGCCGGATGAGGCGTAGGCGAGCTTCTGCGGTCTCCGGGTCTTCTTCGACGCTGAGGTCTGCCTCGATTGCTTGCTCGTCCAATTCTTCCTCGCGAGCACGAGACCGCGAAAGGGGGCGGCGAGGGACCGCGGCTGGGTTCTGTGACGCTTGCGAGTCCACGGCGTTGCTTGACCTGGTGATCACCCACGATGGCCAGGGGGAGCGGGGAGTGTAACCTTCGGGATATCCCAGGATGACTGCGTCTGAGCGTTGAAGACGACCAGGTCGTCGAACCGCGCTAGGTGCGGACACGCTGGGAGGGGCGGCCCTTCCGTTGGGGGCTGGGTTGGATCCGACAATGGCGGTAGCAGGTCCGTCCACGGATACGGCTGGTCCGTGATTGGACGCGGGAATTTCGCACGGCTGCTCCGGCGCCTGGCTCGGACGGTAGTCCTCAGGATAGCCCAGATTTACCGCATTGTGCCGCTTGAGAGGGGCACGCTTAGGCAGAGGACCAGCGCCACTAACAGAGATAGATTCGACCGCCGGCTGAGAGCTCGAGCCTTCGGGATGGTACCCTGGTGGGTAGCCCCAGTTGACAGCGTTATGCCGTTTGAGAGGGGCGGGTCGTGGTCGGGACGGAGCATTGCTGCCAGACGCCGACACCGCTGCGGCAGCCGCTTGTGTCGATTGAGACTCTGGGGCGGGCTGAATCTCTGGCTGCCCAAGGATCACGGCGCCCTCACGTTGCAGGCGACCGGGCCGAACAGCACAGGCGTCGCCTTCAGCGATGGGATCGACGGGAGCCGGCTCGCGTTGATCGTCATGGACGGAAGGAAGGACTACTGGATCGGGGTTTTCCTCGTCCCAGGCTGCCGGCACATGGAGCGTCACGTCGGCATCGCGTACCCCAGGGTGCTCGTTGTCTGAGCTGATCTCAGCCTGAGGGTCATTCATATACGGGAGGGAGGGCTGCTCCTGGATGTACGCGTTGTGAAGGAGGTACAGTGCCTCCTTGGGTGGGTCCCAGAGAGTGAGCCTGCTGCCGACGTAGACGCTGGTCTGGTAGTCGAGCTTCCTCTTCACAAGGTTGGCGCGGGTGAGAACGGTGTGATTGAAATCGCGTATGTCCTGCGCGATGCGCTCGAACTCCTCGACGGTCTTTGGGACGCTTGGCCCCTTCTGAATGGGAGGAACGGATGGGGCGGTGGGCTCGGGAGGGTTGTCGACCGTCGCAGGCTCGGCCGTCTTGAGCTGAGCCTTTCCCGGGAGCTTCCTAGAAGACCTCGTGCGTTTCATAGCAGCGGTAGGCTTGCTCGGCGCGGGCGGGGCAGCAGGCGCGGTCTTCAGTGAAGGGACGGTACTACGTAGCGGGACGATGAGCACATTGAAGATAGAGTAAATAGTACATGGGACGCACAGATCATCACCACCCATATGTTCTCCGCTATCGATCTGCTTGGCGGCCTTGCCGCCCCGCTTGCGGGGAGCGGGCGCTTGCCGTGGTTGGGGAGGGTCAGGGTCCGTGGCTGGGACGACGCTGAGGACATATAAAGGAGATGAGTATACGAGAAGCATGCTTTACCAATACTGTACGCACCAAACGCTGTCATGAACCTCGTCGATGGTTTCGATCGTCGCGGTTTTTCGCACTCGACGTCCTCCGGTGAGCTTCGTCGCGACGGACGCGATCTGACCAAGGATTCGTCCAGAACGTGTCCTCCGCGGTGAGTTTCCGCTTCCTTGCGATGTTTGGGATGTTTCAGCATGGGCGGGAGCAGGGGCAGGGGGGTTGGCTGGGGTGGCTGGGTCCGTGGTTAGCGGCTCGACGCGTCCTGCTTCAACAACGGGGAACTCACCATCCAATATGCGGCTCGAGCTCCTAGTTACACGTTTGATAGGCATGGTGAATGGATGGTTGATGATTTCGGAGGGAGAGAGAGAGGCGGGAGCCGGGAGTGGAGACGGCGGGTGATGGTAGAGGTAGGGAAGCAAAAGAGTAGAGGGCATAGGCGCCCTTGGATGTTGGGACTATACCCAGGTCAGGGAACAATAACCGGGGGGGGATGAATTACAAGTGCCGATCCGGATAGGCCAAAGCGTCCCGCTGCGAGTGGCGCCCGCGTCCAGGACCCTCAATAGCCGTAAGCGTTCGCGGCGGGGACTCGGTGCCCGGTCGAAATTGGTGTGATAAACAGAGGCTGTATCACTAGCTGTGAGGCGCAATAGCGCACAGAATGTACAATGGTATCCAGGCATGGGGGCCACTTCCTAGAATCTGGGGGACATAGCATGAATGTGGCCCAGTGGCGCAAGGAAAGACGATCCGAAACGGGAACACTTACAACTATCATATACATGTGGCCCATCCCTAGACAATACATGGCCATCGCTCTCTTCATGTCTCGCTTGTTGAACAGATCGATGCGAAGGCTTCTACTGACAAATTTGGAAGGAGTCGTATCAGATCCATTGCGTTCCCTGTCGATGTCGATGGGCCAGGTCGAGTGTTGAGACATTGAGGGTGCATGCAAGTCTCGGGTATTTCCCGCACCATATAGGTCCAAATAGAACAAGAGGATCCGGGTCCATACTCAAGATGGTCTTGTTTGTCTTGTTATCTTGGGAGTGGCACTGATAGCACCGCCTGAAGAAGGTGCCACCGCTTGGAGCATGTCCTAGTGTCGTTCGCTCACCTCTCTGCTTCAACGAATTGTTCTACCTGGCATGAAGAGCGAAATTTGGCTCGGCTGATGAAGCTCACTATGTAGTGAGGTCGTACACGTGGCTGTCGCAGCTAACCACCCGCTGACGCCCGACGTCAGGTATACACGCGGCGAACCGGCGTCTGAGGCGCTCGCGCAGCCTGTGGCTCCGAGTCAAATTGATCACCGACTCCTGGGTCCCCTGCCAACTCCTGCACTATAAGTCAGGACGTGCTGTATGCTCTATTTCAATCGATCCCTAGCCATGAGCCAATGCCTCGCGAAGATTCTTCCAGGCTCCAACTCAAGAGCCTACGCAAGACGCGCCGCCGTTCCCCCGGGTCGGACGCCTCGTCGAATGCAACAGCGAAGATCTCGGTCAGCATGCCATACTCAGCCAACCCCGACCAGAGATTTTGAATCTATGAACGGGTTATAGGTGAGGGTTAGAGGCATAATGGCATCGAGTGACTGGACAAGAGAACGGGGGTGAGACCATGACCAGAGACAGATGGACCCAGATTTACATCCATGGCAAGAACTACGCTAGCGGTGGTCATGCCCACAAGAACCTGAGCTGGTACCATGGAGTTCGTTGTACTTATCTCTACAACTGTAATAGCCCTACAGTACGTTTGGTTCTGATCGCTGAAGGTAATAGAGAAAGGAAAGCAAACAGATGGACGATGTCCTTAACAAGTTGGACAGCGGGAGAAAAGATACATCATACAGATAGTACCCGAAGTTTTTCTTCGACTTGATCACGATCCCCGAGGATACTAGAGTCAAACGACCATTGCATTTGATGCATGAATTCCTTCGCAAGCACGTCCAGCTTCGCGTGGTCATATTGACCCGCCTTGCTGTCTTCCAATGTCACGTCCTCCCAATCATCCGTTCTCAGCTGGTACCTCTTCGCGTTGTCCTCCGAGCCTTGTTGAACTTTCTGCGAGAAGGGTCTGCGGACGTCGTCGTAGATCTTCAGAGCCTCTGCAGCGTTGCTCAACTTGACGGACGAATGAGAGAGAATGGTGGCGAGAATGTATCCATCCTCAAACGCCTGTCCTACACCAGCGCCCTGATGAGGGAGCATGGCATGTGCCTGCATGACTGCGATGAGCGGAGTCCGCCATAAACAAGGATGTACTTACAGCATCGCCTATGAGCGCTGCCCTCCCCTTGACATAGGTAGGCAGCTTCCGCGTTGTGTGCATTGCCCAGCATAGTGGATGTCCCACCGACTGATATTCGCCGCTCGTGAGTCACTATTCGCATTGGTAGATTGCATGGCAATTCGGACGAACTTTGAGGACAGCCAAAACCTTTGGCTCCCACCCATCGAAGAGCTTCCCAACTTCGTCCGAGGTGGAAGTTTCGACCCACGGCCCATCATACACAGTGCCTGACCCAGGTGTGTAGACAACGCCGAGGACATTGATGATCTTCCCACCGGATACAGGGTATATGACCGCGTCCTGCAAGCTTGGGTCAGTCGCATGTCAACGCGACACCCACGAAACAACGCGCGAACCCTGTTCTTTCCGACAAACTGTTGATCGGCTTGCGTGTTAGATTGTAGTTGTCTCGCAAAAGGCGTTAGTGTTACGTACGATTTGAAGCGAAGACGTGAATTTCACGAGGTCCTCTGAGAGCGCACTCGCCGGTGTCAACCCCCGATACGCGACCTCACCAGTCCAGACTGGCTCCACCATGGCGCGTAGCTTCGAGGCTTCCTCTGTTTTTCCGTTCTTCTCCGCTTCGTCCGCGAAAGTACTGAACATGGTCCGCCGAACGGCCGAACGGACGCCGTCGCTGCCGATGACCAGATCGCACGTCGCTGTTGTCCCGTCCTTGAAGTTCAGCACGATGGGGTCGACCGTTGATGACGGCTCCGAATATGAGACGAGGCGTTTGGAAAAGTGGATCTTGTCGCCCGCGTCGAGATGCTTGGCCAGAAGCTGTTGCAGCATGGATCGGTGAAAGGTGTGAACTTGGAAGGGTACCGTTTGGTCATCTTCCCACTCGTCACATAGTAACTCAATGCTCACGCTGGTTTTGCTGAGTGATGTCGATGAGTTCTTGTTCGTCGCCCTTGACCAATCGTAGAATGGCACCTGGAACCCCAGCATTAATCCCAAAATAGGGGCCGAAACAAGATCTTATCCACGCACCACCACCTTGGCCTTGTACGCCGGTAATCGTAAGGAGCTCGTCTTCCAGCCCAAGTTCCTGCATGATGGTCCAGATACGGGGGGACATCCCGACGCCTGCCCCAACCTCTGTGAGTTCTGCCGCAGACTCATAGATGTCGTAGTCTACATCTGGCGCGTATTTCTTGAGGCATAATCCGAGGACGAGGCCTCCCATGCCTCCGCCGCTTGAACAGGTGTCCGTGAATGAAGCCCCAGAGTAGTTGGAGGAATTTGGACTCACATGATGGCGACACGGAATTTGGGTTGACTGTCGACCTGGGACATAGTATCGAAATCTGTGCGACTTGAGGTTTGCGCCAGCTTGGGAGCACGGAGGCTCCTTTATATATGCGTAAGAGTCCGCCGTTCTTCTGATGTCAGCCGTAAACCCGTTGTCCGCGTCCGACGCAGTGGAAGATCGGCAAATCAGCCCTGAGCGAGGGATAGTCAGCACGATAGCGCGGCGGCCCACGCACATGTGCTGTTCCTCGAATCAAATGATAGAATATATCTACCTTGGGGTAACGGACCCGCAGCTCTAGAACAATGTGGACTAAAGAGAAGTGTAGATTGCAAAGCTTGTCGCCGTTGTTGTATCGATAGAAGGACCAGGCATGACAATTGTGCGAATCTCCTTCACACGGGCTGCGCAAGGTTTTGATGGACCTGACAAAGACGACCCTTCGTGAGTAATACACCAGGAAAGGATATGTATTAGCTTGAAGCATGCTGCTCACGTTGTCTGACCACAGGCGATGAGCGGGTGTGTAGCTTGCCAGCAGACCATGTCAGCTGCAACGCTGGCTGTAAATCCTGGAACGAACCGTCAACCCTTGGTGTTTATTGTCGCGACTTCTGCATAGTCTCGAGACTGCAGTTGTGCTATACCAATGAATTACTCGATACGCATGCGAATGACTGGAAACGATGAGACGGACTCTAGTGAGCTGGTATACGTCCCCAGAGACTTATACAATAATAGAATCAGAGCGGCATAGTCGAGACCTTGGAGAGGCTCATGATGGCACATAATACGCAATCCCAGTGCGCGCTGACTTCGCGTTGTGGCAGTGAATACGTCGGAGTTGAGCCGCGTGTGCATCAATAGGCGTGTTCAATTCTTGTCGCTCGCTCATTTCCTCGCGCGCTTAACGGGCGCCTGCCTACCTGGATTCAAGGTCAGATCAAGCGCCTGTAGCACAGCAAGCAGAGGGGGGCAGGCGGCGGGTGCAACATGACCACATGAGGGTCGCGAGCTGGGACTAAGGAGCGCCGCGAAAACTTGATGATTTGAAATCTAGAGAGCTCTATGACTCGAGACGCGGAGTCGTCCCGCAAGGTTTTGGGTCCAATTGCCATCAGGCTTACAGCGGCAACCCCAGGTGAACCGTATGTATGTCGTGCCGAATCTGGTTCGGATTTGGGCGCATTGTGTACGATTATTCTCGAGCAACGAGTCTATAACACTCTCCCGATGTCTCCATCCACTCTCCGGACAGGTTTTCTGGGTATAACAAACCTAGCATAGGACGATCCCGTCGATCTCGCTGCACCCGCTGCCTGCGCACCTCTGCTCCCTTTGCTACAGGCGCTTGAGCTGACCTTGAATCCAGGTGGGCAGGCGCCCGGTAGGCGCGCGAAGAAATGAGCGAGCGACAAGAATTGAACACGCCTAATCGCACATCCGGTGCCACGTGGACAAACTACATATTCGACAGTTCGACTTCACAACCTTCGGGAGCAACTTGCGAACCGCATGTACCTTCCCATACAGTGTGAGTTTTTGATATGTTACAACACGAACAGGCCTTCCAGACTATTGCACGGCATGCCATTCGGAGGCACACGCTCGGACGAGGCGCACCGTCCTAACTGATTTTGTTGACGGACTGCCAGGCTGCGACTTCGGACCGGGTACACGACCTCCTCAAGCAGCCTGCTGTGCGATACAGTGTACTTCGTTTCAACCCGCACCAGCCCGCGCCCAGGCCAAGGTCCCTGGGAAGTAGACGATGCTTTGGGGAGATGACGTCGTGGAGTACAGTAAGTTCGGAATCATTGTCTCGTCGATGTCCTTGTGTCGGACTGAATCGGTTCTTCTCGTCTCATATGTATCGCTCTTGTGGATGGGCCGTCCGAAGCTAAGATTGTTCTAATGTCTACGCCACAGCATATGTGCTCAATCCACCTGTAAATTTATCCGGAGTTTAGCGCCAAACCCACGGGCCTAGAACCCTCTGGCCGTTCGTTGTTGCAGGACGAATCAGGTGCGGACTGCAGCCGACATATCCTGCAAATCTAACAGCGAGACTATAGTCCTTTGGGCAGCGTTTCTGAATCAGCGCTTCGCCCGCTCTCCACCAATGAGGAGACAGGTTGAACCACTTGCGAAAGGTGTCCATGGCGTAAGTATTGTATTGACTCACGGAACACGACAGTCCATATCTCCCGGGCGCAGGTTGCTACCATTGCCAACGCAAACAGACGGCTTTTCCGACGTTCAGCGAACTCGTATGTGCAACCCTCGATTTGAAGTTTGGTCTGTGCATTCAGGCACCAATGATTTTGACGTCGATCCTCCGTCCGTCCGGCGTCCGAGCCTCGCCGATCAAATTTATACATCTCGAGATCTCATTGTACTTATATTACCTCCCCGGTCCCGCTGTAGGAACGCCCCATCCCTTGAGCTCCTCTCTTGGGATACCGTGATCACCTCACCGACTCTACGCGTTGACAAAAAAGCCCAGCTCGCTCAGCACCACCACACTCCTTTTTAGCCAAACCAATTCCTCGTCGACATGATCGCCCTCCTCGCACGCGTGCTCCTCCTTGCCGCTTGCGCGACCGCTGTCCTCACGGCCCCCGAGCCTTCTCGGACGACCCGCAATCTATCCGACAACCTCTACCCCGTCGACGTCGTGACCAAGCCCGTCGCACTGAGGGACATCGTCCCGCTCACGAATGCACAACGCCTCGCACGGGGGCTACCCCCGAACCCTCCTCGTCGCCGCTCGAGGACGGCTCGCGCCCTCCAGCCTCGCCAGTCGTCCACCTGTGTGGCGCAGACGGGCACTATCGCAGTGTCGACCGGGGGATATCTGTCGGCCACCGCTACATCGTACGGCGAGTACTCGTCGACCACCGACGTCTCGCAAGCGCTCTTGGTGTCGTTCTGTGTGGACACCACGGTGGGCACGACCTTCGATCTGCAGACTTTAGTAAGCAACGCAGAGCTTGTCTGTGTCATCCCTTGCTGACTCTAGCCGTCGGGGTCTCATGTGACAGAACGGCTTGTCTGCTTACCCCTACCTCGGGGCGGTCCAAGGGTTCGCCGATAGGAGTCGGGACTTGGCGGCGGGGTCGTTCAATTACTACTACATCGCGGGCACTGAGCAAAGTACGTCTTGTGTCCCCTCGCGGCACGTCTCCCACTGACCTCATCCCACTCCGTGTCTCCGCCAGCTGCCCGTGGGCCCGCGGTACCGGGTGTCAACTCGTTCTCCGCCGCAGCGGGCGTAGCGGAGGCGGTCGAGAGCAACATTTGGACACTCACGGATACGAACGAGCTCGTCCCGTCGTTCGTCAACTCGGACGGTACCGCCGTCACCCCGTCGATCGTGTACGTCTCGTCGTCCAACGCGTTCGCGATCACTAGCGATGTGGGCGCGTTCACCTCCAACTTCGGCGCCGCACAGCCTGTGGTGAGTCCGGGATTCCGAGGGTTGTCGAGTCAGGAACGACGAGCTGACTGTTGTCGAATCTAGACGTTTACGTTCGTCCCCGCAACGGCGGCGACGGTGCCGGTCTGAGCGGAACGTCATGCCGTGAGTGGACACCCTTTCGTTCTCTGCTTACAGATCTAGAGATGGGCCGTAGCCGAGGTGTGTGCTCCCGAAACACCGGACTATACAATAGTACTCTATATATAGGCGCGGTTGCTGTGATATCTTGTATCTCGTCTCTGCGTCCATACGTCTTGAAGACATTATACTACAGTAGCCAACTGAACTGCGCGCACGCCACCGGAGCCCATTTCTGTGCACCTTGGGTCATATTTCAAAGGCTCACCTTCTGCAATCGACGGGACGCACTTGTCCACGCCCATGCGCGACAATCTAGGCTGTGAGCAGAGATCGAGCACCGCAGAGGCAATGAAGTAAAGCATGACAGCATACTGAACAGCGCACATAGCAAAGCTCACAAATCTCCTATACATCTACGAAGAGTCGCGATTCCCAACAACTCGGCGCTCAGCAGTCAGCACCCGAGAAACTCCCGCCTGAGCACCAGTGCCCACGCCATGATCGCGTACACGATCCCTGCAGGCAACGCACACTGGATGCCCACGCGCGCCCAGTCCCATCGCCGCCGGCGTCCCTTGCGCATGTGCTCCTCCTCCTCCTGCACAGGGGGCGTGTGAGAGTGGGGTAGATGGGATGAGTGGGATGAGTGGGAGGGGTGCGAGGGAGGGATGGGGACGATGTTAGAGGTCACCCAGAGCTGGATGGCGCGGCTGCAGCAGGTCGTCGTGCCGATCGCAGCCCAGCAGATCAAGGGTCGATCTTCGTGCGAGAGGATGGTAAGTGTTAGGTGCGTCGCCGGCCAGCATATTGCTGTGTGAGAATGCAAAGAGATGAGATGAGGAAGGATGAGGGGGGAAACGACACACCTTGGAGGGCGAGGAGGCGGATGAGGGTGGCCCAAGGCGAGTAGTAGACTCGCCATCGTTGGAGCAGGCCCGTTGTCAGTTGCAGGCATTGCCATCCTGTGAGGATAGACTGTCCGCGATGTGAACGAAGCAAGCCAGTCGACGAGGGGACAAGACCTACCCAGAGCATGCTTACGGCATAGTCTACCCGCCACTCAACGAGCCCGTCCGGTGGCCTGAACACATGGTACAAGTTCCATAGCGTCCCGAACACCGCGGGCACAATCGAGAGCAAACGGAACATCTGAAAGAATATCGGGACCAGCCACGCCGTTTGGGGCGGCAGCGCGAGTTCCTGTGACAAGGACGACCGGGTGATGCGCGCGGTGGGGAGGTTCCTTGGCTAGATGCGGACGTCTCCGTTCATACGGCGAGCGACTGCAGCGAACAACGTGAGAGACACGCACCGAATCTTCACCCTCCGTCTCCGTCTCCCCCGCGCATGGAACGCCCGGAGTGGTGGTGATCGGCCGCGACCAGCCTTCGTCGATCGCCCTTCCCTTCCCCTTGCCGAGAAGTCTGTTCCTGAGGGTTTCCGCGAGGCTCTCTCCCCGTCCTTGCGAGGACCGGCGGAATACGACCCCGTCGTCCGTCTCAGCTCCCGACCCGGACGTCTCGTCGTCCGAGGTCGGGCCTACGGGCCGCCGCGAGCGCGCATACTCCGAGAACGCCTGGCGAGAGTGGGAAGAGAGCGGTGCTAAGTGTGATGGGAGGTGACTGGATGAGGATGAGGAGAGGCGGAGATGGGGTGACGAGGACGCGCGTTTCGCAGGGTTGATGAGGCGCACTTCGGGAGGGGTGAGGGAGTAGGGCGGGGGGCTGCTGTTGGGGGCGCTCATGTTGCCGATGAAGGATGTGCCCCGGGCACGCGCGCGGGTAGGTTTCCGTGTACTGGGAGGGGGGCCGCCGACGGTGTTGGAGCGACGTCGGGAAGCGGGGATACGCGACCCGTCGGACGTTCGGGGTGGAGACAAATTCGAGTTGCGGGTATTGATTGGAGTGGTAGAACGTGCCTGAACCGGTGTCAATTGGAGACTGGCGGTAGAGCGTGCGCGAGAGGGAGGAATGGCTTGTGAACCCGACGGCGAAGGCGCGGAGCCGTGAAGGGTATGCGGGTCGGCGAAGTACTCGATCGCTGGAACGACGAGTACGCCTGCCGGTGGTCCGTATGGGGGCGGAGCCTGCTGGAGAACAGTATCAGTAAATAGAGTCGCCATGGCTGCCTCGGAATGCGAGTACGGCACGGGAAAGACGAATGTCGTTGGAACTCACGTAGAGGCCGTATATATGCACCTGTCGATATTGATCAGAGGATGCGTATAGTGCGGGGCAGGCGGACTCCTATCCTGGTGCCGTTCCAGCCCGCGCTGGTGGTCCTCGTCGTGGAGAACGGACAAGCCGTGGTGACGGCACTGAGGCACGCGCCTCCCTCGCCTTGAGCCGCCCGCCCTGCTGCCGTTTCGGACAACATCTTTCTCTCTCTCGCCGTCAAATAAGACACGACTCCTACGCCTTCCGCCGCTTATCCGGCTTGTATCTAGTCGCTGCATTTTACGTCGACGCGACCTTCGATATCATCGGATTCGTTGGACGCCTTACAGAACGAGAAGCCCTTGGAAGCCCTCCTGAGTTGATCGAATGCCCTTTTGCTCGCGGAATGAATTGTCGGTTGGAGGCGAACACAATGGGTTATGTAGTCGGAGTTTGGGCAGGATCGCAAGGTTGAACACAGGTCAAGGCTGGAGGCACTGGTCCCTTTTTCGTAGGTCCCCGGACGAAGCTTCGCAGAAGACTCTTCCATCATATGCATACGCATCTACTTACGTTCTCGCAACGTTATCTGCTGTATCTCGCGAAAGCCGAAAACCGAATTTGCCATGTGAACAACATTTGCTTTAGGATCGCGTCGACGTTGGAATTCGCGCACCTCCTAGGGCCGAAGATTCCGAATGGCCGGTTCATTGCCTCTGTCTGCAGCTTCCTGAAGATGCTCCTCGTTCAACGTTCGTCGATAACCTATCTTGGCTGAGCACAAGGTGTGTTTTCTCATGCTCTGTCCAGTGACGCGTTAGACGCGACATCTGTTACGAGAGTCAATCAACCTTTGTCACCCTATTTCCCGCTTTCTGTATGGGCCTGCTTCTTTGAAGCAAGCAGATCTGGTCACCGTCAAGTGGTTACTGCACCCGCTCATGCGCCCTGGAAGTCCCCACCCCTAATCCAGTGATGCGGCGGTGAATAGTGCCAGTACGTTGGGAGGGCGAATTATGAGACTCTTGTGGTCGAGGCAGGCTCTCCAGGCATCGTTGCCCCCCAAACTGTCATTGAAACTCCACTTACCTTCACTTCGTGATCTTCTGCATTATCGCTCGACAAGCGGACCCTGTATTCCACGGTGCATACATTCAAAGCTCACATTTCAAAAACAGGGATCCAACCAGCACGCAATGATAACGCAGTCTTCGAGTGTTCTGCGATGTCGACATCCTCCAGGATCGGGGCACTGCTACTTACCGTGTGCAGCTTGTAAGTGCCATACGCAGTCGCTGGTTCCATTTTCGCTGTCTGAGCGGCAGCGATTCCAATCATTCCATTTCTAAATCTCTACTAAGTGGTAGTCTGACCGCTACTTCTCGACTAGATGTGATCGTAGTTCATTGTTCAGTTCCACATTCCACGCGAGATGAGACTCCAGTATCGAACCTCCTGCATGGAGATCGTCATGTGGGTGGATGCATCGTTCATGCTTCTCATGGCGGAGGAATCTAACTGAGTACCTCCGTACCCGTCGCAGCTCAGCGGCGTTCACTGTACCTCGTTGGGTATGAAGCAACTAGTCAAGGTTCGTCTACAGCTTGTAGTCGCTCTCGAGCTCACCAATTGTATACTCAGTCTCATGCTCAACAGTTGACCGTCTATCTATGCGCTATACTCGGATCCTCTTCTTGTAGCTGATGCTAGCCATTGCCGCAACCTCGCATACTCATATAGCAGCCCCACGGATCCCGGCCCGTGGGCGGTGTGTATAATACGGTACGCCCGCGATGGCTGGTGAATAGATGAGCCATGACAGATGAATGGTAGGAAATCAATGTAAGGTACGATCTACGCAAGCGCTCACAAGGGAGCCAATGACCCTCAATAGTTGCTGATCGGTTGTAGCAGCTGACGGGGGCTCGAGTCCTCCACCGCTGCCGGAGTGCTCGTGATCACGCTTTTAGTAGAACTTGGCGCCGGCCGATAAACGGCTATCGACATCGTACGTTGTCTGGTGCGATACATAAATTATATAAGAGCTGATGTGTGGAGAAGAGATGCCGAGTTGACAGCGCGCACACCCGCTCTAACTTCCTCGACGTGACAACGACGATGTCGGGCCACGGGATCGACAAGCAGGCGAGCGCTGGCTCCATGGCGTCACAGGATATGGAGAAGCAGGACATTAGTGTGTCGGAAGACGCCAAGGAGCTGGAGGAGGTCTTGTCGACGTATACCGCAGATCCAGAGGCAGAAAGGAGGTGAGCGAATGCAATCTTGCGCCACAGGCGGGTCAACTGACGACCGCGGACTGGTTAGGCTGCTACGAAGTATCGATCGTCGCATTGTACCCGCGTCTATGGTCATCTACTTGCTATGCTCTCTGGACCGTTCGAACATCGTGAGTGCATGACGTCGCTTTCATCGCGCGCACAATGCTGAGCCATCATGGCAGGGGAACGCGAAGATCCTCAACAGCAACACGGGACATTCCCTTCTGCAGAGCCTGAACATGTCCAACCAGCAGTACCTCGTCGCGCTCATGATCTTCTACGTCTCCTACACCGTCTTCGAGACGCCCTCCAACTACATGCTCAAGAAGTTCCGCCCCTCGCGCTGGATCGCGTTCCTCATGTTCGCTTGGGGCGCCATGACCATGATCCTCGGCGGCGTGCACAACTTTGGCGGGCTCATTGCCGTCCGCTTCCTCCTGGGCGTCTTCGAGGCCGGGCTGTTCCCGGGCATGGTCTACGTCCTGACGTTCTGGTACCGGCCCGAGGAACGCGCGTTGCGCATCGCACTCATCCTCGCGA
Source organism: Dichomitus squalens LYAD-421 SS1 (assembly GCF_000275845.1). Taxonomy (NCBI): domain Eukaryota; kingdom Fungi; phylum Basidiomycota; class Agaricomycetes; order Polyporales; family Polyporaceae; genus Dichomitus; species Dichomitus squalens. Next base: position 707,534 of record NW_006766893.1, read on the forward strand.
GCGCGACGCTCGGGGGCGCGTTTGGCGGCGCGATCGCGTATGGGGTGGGCAAGCTGGACAGCGCGCACGGCATCGAGGCGTGGCGCTACCTGTTCATCATCGAGGGCGCGCCGTCGTGCGCTGGCGCGGTTCTCGTCTGGTTCTTCTTCCCGGACTATCCCGAGACCGTGCGCTGGCTGTCGGTCGGGCAGCGCGAGCTCGCGGTGGCGAGGTTGAAGGGCGTGGCGTCGCTGGGGCACTATAGGATTACGTGGGAGGAGGCGAAGGAGACGCTGCGCGATTACAGGCTGTACGTGCACTATCTGACGTACATCACGATCTCGGTGCCGTTCTCGAGCATGTCGCTGTTCTCGCCGACGATCGTGGCGGGGTTGGGGTACGAGGGGCTGAACGCGCAGCTGTTCACCGTCCCGCCGTACGCGATCGCGTTCGTGATCACTGTCGCGGTTGCGTGGGTATCGGACAGGTACGAGGTTCGCGCCTTGGGGTGCTCGATCTCGATGTTCATTGCGGGGGCTTGCTTCGTGGTCGAGGGTGCGTACATGCTTTCCTCCTTTCCCTGTCTAGCGAGACTGATACCGTCGATCGCTGCAGGCGCTCTCCCTGCGGAGTCGTTTAAGCTTCGTTATGCATTCTTCATCATCGCGCTATCGTTTGCCTTTGCGTGTATACCGCCGCTCCTGAGCTGGCTGACCGCGAACCTGCGGAGTACCGGCGCCTCGACCCTCGCGGTGCCCTTGAATGTCTCCATTGGCCAAATAGGCCAAATCATTGGTGCGTCCGACTTCGCGCCTCTTTCGCTGTAACCTATGTTGATATCGCGGTTCGGCAGGTGTTTACATCTATAAGGCGAACGAGTCGCCAGGGTACCCTACCGGACACTACACCAACGCTGGGTTTCTGCTTGTCGGTGGACTCGCCGTACTGGGGCTTCGGGTTCTGTATGTCCGACGCAACAAAAGGTTAGAGCCAGGAGCGAGACAATGGCGACTGTAGCGATTTTACGTTTGTTTATGTACGATACCCGACGATACGAGTTCACTTCGACTTGATCCTCACGTATGAGATGACGATTAACAGAAAATGAGTATTTGATACAAAGCCCAGAACAGCAATACGATACAACAAGACGCAGGAAATGAAGACAACGAGCAGATGGAACATGACCATGTAAGTAGCGTACAGAGAACTGAAGTGCGCGATCACACTACTAATGTGAATACAGATTTCAATCATGCTTTCCGTGCACGCCTCGGCTTCTTTGCCGCCGGTTTCTCCGCATGTGCATCCACACCAGTACCGTTCTGTACCTCGACAGCCTCCGGCTCCCTAGCTCTCTTGAGGGATGTCTCCTCTCCCTTACCCTTACTAGAGGTCGACTCGACAGCTTTCGCGGCCTTCCCCGCTCCCGAAGGTCCAGACTCCTCGTACACCTCCGTCCTCTTGTTCGGAACCATGGTGATAGGAACTTCCCCGTTCACCACAGCGTCGATGCCAAGCTCCTTCGGGATCTGCGTTCCCCAGCTCTCAATGGACTCGTCGAGCTTCTTCTGCTCCTGCGACAGCGCTTCGAGCTCCTTCTCGGTCTCGAGGGTTTGAATCGTTTCGTACGGCACGAAGGTCAACTGTTGAGGGAGGGAGGCGAGGGCCGCGATGGCTTCTTCACGCGTAAGCTCGTCGAGTGGCTTGGCGTGTTCCATGGTGATGCAGACGGCGTACGCGCCGGACGGGAGGACGGGAGTGGTAAAGGGCTTGGAATCGAGAGGGACGGGGACGGCCTTGGACGGTTGGGAAACGTGACCATTGGCGGGCATTGCTGAAGAAGTATCCGAGGGTGAAGATGAAGAGGCGTTTTGTGCAGGGTCGCTCGACGAGGAGCCGTTCGCCGCCGCAGAAGATCCAGAGATGTCTGTATCGCCGGTCGTGCTGCTCCCAGGCTCCGGCCGCTCTGCCCAATTGGTGTATGCTGTGTGGATGCGTCTGGAAGAATACACACGTAAGTCCCAGGGCTACTATATCATGCAGGCAATACATACCCAAGTTCCTTGATGTCCCACCCCACGCCATAGGTCACTGTCTTGGTCTGCTCGTACAATGACCAGAATTCGGCCGCATTCTGCGCCGCCTCCGCGGAGCGGAAGCGCAAGTACTCAAACTCCCTCTCCGTCTTCATCTGCACGCGCGCGAACGTCTCGCCCATTACCTCGAGGCCCTCGGCGAGTTTATTGACCTTCACGATGACCCGAGGCTCGAGCGGCTTGTTCGAGTCCTCGCGCTCGGGGCGGTCGGCTCTGTCGGTACCTTTTCCCTTCTCAGAGGCGGCAGAATCGGAGTGGCGCAGCGAGGGGCGGGCGAGCTCGTCGACCATATCCTTCTCGCGACCGAGGCGGGCGGCGTTGGAGACGCGAGCGGTGTTGAACTGCACTGTGGACCACTCGGAAGACCGCTGTTTCTGAATGACTTGCTCTTCTGGGGTCATGGGTGGATGGGTTCGCCGCGGTGGGACCTCCTTGACGATGGGGAGCTTGGTCAAGCCCGAGCAGTTTCGCACCTTGAGGTCGACTTTCTCCTTGAGAAGGGCATAGCCCCGCCTTCCAGGTAGCGCGTCAGATGGGAACTCCATGCAAGATATGATACGCAAGGTACGTACTTGAGTCGTCCGAGAAGCTGCATCTCGTGGAGTACCAAGTTCTTGTTAAATGCGAAGTCGCCTTTCAGATTTTCTTGCCGCTCTATCACGTCCGCATACTTCTTGTCGAATTGCTGAGTTACTGAAACAAGGCACTTGACGTAGCCAGACATCAGTGCGTGCATTGACTCGAGCTCAGTGGCCAAGAGGTCGATCGCGTCCTCGACGGTCTTGCAGCGGTCAAGGTCCTGGCGGAGCGTTGATGCATCCTCGTAGAATTGTTGGAAGTATAGGAACTCGGTGGGTTTGGGAGGAGGATAGCGGAGGAGGTCTACAGGTATGTCTACGAACCGCCCGTCCTCTGTGATCATCTGGTGCAGCTCCATGGGGAAGCTTGCCGGTGGTTGGATGGTCGGTTTGGTTGATGAAGGCATGGTAGGGGGCATTGTATGTCGGTGTAGGGGAAGTGGCGGGGGTAGTAGAGCAAGAGATGCACTGAGAGACGAGTGGGGGTCAGGATATGAAAAGAGCGTGGCTGGAAGTACCCCGCGGACGTGCACGAGCCGAGTGGCACACCCGAGAACAAAGGACGGTGGGCGGCTATGACAATGTCTTGTCCCTCCGAGCCTGGTAACCTTGATGCAGACAAATCTGTCTCTCCTGCTGTTTAGTACAGAAAAGTCGTACTGCTTTATCAGCAACAGCTATTGTGAACGTAGAATCATGTAGGTAGGGGCGAGTATCACGGTCCTGATTATGATTATTGAGCGCCAATGAACTTCAATGACTATTCTGGGAAGGGTCTTGAACTCTGGGTTAGGGTCCGTGTCAATTGCGCACTGGCACAACTCCACCAATTACTCAAACTCTCATTTACCTCTCCCACCTTTCCCTGCGTCGTCATCATAGTTTTGCTTTGCGAAAAGCCTCTCGAACAGCCAAGAGGTCCTAGACGACGACATCGGCATGACCCATTCGAGGTCTCAGCATTACTGGCGACAGCTTAGATGCGCACTGACTGCGGGACAATGGGATGCAAGCACGCCAGCGAGGGACTGGCATCAACGACCGGTCTCATGGTCGGATCTCATTCGCAAGTTCCTCAAGCACAACCCAGAGCATCGCGATGTAGCAGAGCTGGCGTCGCAAACCCAGGCCCTGTCCCTCTTGCTCTCGGCAAATGCAAGCAGCCTCGACGGTAACGATGTAGGGTCACAAGGACCACTGGCGTTGGGGGACGAGTGCGTGTTACCAGAGGAGAGGATAGAGGAAGCGAGGGCAGGGTACGATTCGTTGAAGCAGCTGGATGCGAGTCGCTCGGATGTACGTGCAGCAGTAAGTTCAATCCAGAACCTGTTTAACGTATGTCGTCCCGAAGTCCACGAAAGCGGCGCTGGCGTACTACGCCTTCGCTCTGCGGAAACCGTCCGAATCCCTAAAATATCTATCCCAAATCCAGGACGTGGCAGATGCTCAAGGTTTCATCCCATTTTCTGCGACCGGAACCGTTCGCTCGGCTGCGACGCTGCACGTCCCAGGAGCGAGCTCTGACACTTCTCTTTCCTCCTCATGGACAGGCAGCTTCGTGTCTGCGCAGGCTGCCGCCTCAATAGCGGATATCGACGAGGGGCGCGCTTGGTCGGCGGTGGAGCGTATCCGGAGCATATGCTTGCAAGGTGGGTCAACGGTAGGTGTCTAAATTTCTGCATGCATTTACATGTTACTCTTTCAGGCATGTCCTGCGAGATGCTGTACCCCAATGACCTCGAGAAGGCGTTCTCCACTTATCTCCTCACATCCGGCATCATTTCTACTGCTGTCGCCGAGATCCCTGCCTCCGTCCCCTCATCCTCCACTGCCACACAAGCTCCTACAGCATCTGAAAACAGCTCCTTCGCTCGCTACCGCGAGTTCTGGCGGTGGGCAGAGCGTGCCCTCCGCCGCGCGATCGTGCTGGGAGCCCGAATATGCGACATTGCGCGCATGGACGGCCGCAACGGTTCCCTCTGGCAGCTCTTCCAGCAGTACCACGCATGCTCCGCCCACTGGCCGCCCTTGTTCCGCCCAGATCACCGTTCGGCGATCGCGGTACTGTACTTGCGCGCCCTCATTCTGCGAGCGCGCGCTGCAGTTCCCTCGAAAGGCGCGGAGCGAGGTTCGCATCGTTGGATGGGGACGGCGCGCTCAATCGTGCAAGAGTATATGGCAATCTTGAGCGTCTCGACGACGTTTCCGAAGGCAGGGGAGAGGAATTGGAAGGTGGAGGACCTGGTGGACCTCTCTGTCGCCGCTTGGGAGGCGGACGGGGCTATCGGGGAGTATGCAGGCTGGGTCCTCGACGTGAGCGTGAGCGTCGTAGGTAGTGGTGCGCCATTGCTGATTTATTATGCTCAAGGTGCTGTGGTGGGCAACACGCCTGACATTCAACTCGTTCCGGGTATTCCGCCACATGAGCCGACTGTTCTATGTCGGGGGCGACCCAGATCTCGCGAAGCGCACCTTGCGCCTGTACATTCAGATCGTGAGCAAGGCGCGCGAGGCCAGCTTGGCTGAACAGTCTAACACAACAGCCGACGCGGATGGCGCGTTTGGTGCGGGGGTGGACGTCGACACGGACGAGCTTTGGGTGCAGACGTGTGTTCTTGGCTCGCGGATGCTGTCGCGGCTGGCTTTGGGGGAAGATGTTGGCAAGGCGATTGAGACTGCGCGCGAGGCGAGGGAGGTGCTGGAAAAGGGCAAGACGCGTCTGAATCCGAATGACAAGGAGCTTATGGCGTGCTCTCAGTTGGCGGAGGCGATCTGGCACATAGCTACGGCTTACACAGGTAAGTTGCGCAAGCAATTCACATCTCATATAGGCTGATTGTTTGTATCTTCAGAGCAGGACCCTCGGACAAGGACAAAACACTTCGACGAGTCGCTCGCACTACTCAACACATCGCTGGAAACTAACCCTACCCCTTCTGCCCATCATCATCTCGCCCTTGCGTACACTCGTCCCGGTGCATCGCAGGATCTGCAGGAAGCTATCGTGCACGCTCGCGCGGCTGTCGAAGGCGATTCCTCCGAACCACGACATTGGCATTTGCTCGGGCTCCTGCTTACCGCGACCGGCAATTGGCGCGCGGCCAAGGAAGTCCTCGAGATGGGCGTGAGTGCTTCCGACGCCGATCTTGTTGACGACGAGCCCGATAGCGTGTCGGCCAACGGTGACGCAGCTGCGAATGGAGTTCAAGCGTATGATTTTGCCTACCCTCCATCACCCATGACGAACGGGCAGACTGTTACCGACGAGGCTGAGGCACCGTCTCCCCCTCGTCAGCCTGTGCGCTTGCTGGACAAGGACGCTACGGAGGTACCTTTGTCTTCGTCGTTACTCCAGCCGTTCGTCGATCGCTCGGCCCCGACGAGGCAGGATGCGTTCGAGCAGGCGCTTCAACTGAGAATGACACAGCTTACGCTGACAGAGTTTGTGGAGGGTCCGGAAGGTACTGGCGACAAGTGGGTGGAGGTGTTCCAGTGGTTCTCGGAGCGGAGGCCTGTGGGTGCGGATGATCGTAAGGGCGTGATGTCTTTATATATGCACGCATGGCTGATCTCGTATAGGGAGGATGTCGATCGACAGTCGGCGCTCTCAGGACATCCGCCCGACATCAATGCTCTCGGGTGGTGTGCGACAAGAGGCCCGCGCATCCGCCATGTTTCCGCTACCCGAGGAGCAGCCCGAGAACGGGCTCGCCGCTCAGGATCCCCCGATACCGATAATGGTCACTCCTGCGTCGCCGATGGGGCCAAGCCCAGCGTACTCTTCGGACCAGCTAAATGGCGACCATCAACTGCCCGTGACTAGCGCTCATGAGGCTCAACCATCCGAGAAGTCTCGTTTGTCAACTGATACGAACCGTGGTAAGGGCAAGAAGGTGCGGGAGGTGTTCATAAGCGGGGTACACAAGGGCCGTGCACGCGTCACCACGATCTCGAAGAAGATCGGGCATAATGTGCAGCATGTTGGGAGACACCATGGGGTCCACCTCAAGCGGTCAAACTCAGCGCCAGGTAGACTCGCCGTTGAAATTCTTTGCTTAAGTTTAGCTGATGGTGTCGCTATTCCTAGACTTCCACGCCATGCTTAATGACCAGTCACCCTTCCAAGCGTCTTCGATTCACTTGCGTCAGCATCTGAGCATCTACGCCGCTTCCCAGGTGGATTTCGCGGGCTCGGAAGTGCCACCACCCCCGCCTTCGCTGCCTCCTCCCGAACCGACGTCCACTATCCCGAGACAGAAGGCGAGGGCGGCGAAAGACCGGAGGTTGCTCAGTAATCTTTGGCTCATGTCCTCCGCGACGTTCCGGAGACTGGGCAAGATTGAGCAGGCGAGGGGTGCCATACAAGAGGCGGAGGTGCGCGACGAGAACAATCCTGCTGTTTGGGTGCAGGTAATGGCTTCACCCTACTTTCCTTCGTTCTGATGCTCACGTTTGATGTATAGCTCGGCCTGTACCACCTCGCTCTTGGCGATGATCGCCGTGCACTAGAATGCTTCCAGAAGGCGCTATTCATCTCACCGAACGACGTCTCCGCCACCGTACACCTCTGTCGTATCTACCTCGCCTCTGCACAGAACTGCACAAAATCCAAGGAGCGTCTAGAGGCTGCCGATCGCGACAATGTGGACCTCGCTGTCGGCATGCTATCCGAGCTCACGAAGGGTGCGGCGTGGGACGTGCCTGAAGCGTGGTACTTCTTAGCAAAGATGTACGCGCTGCAAGGGAGGAAGGACAGAGAACGGGAATGCCTGTGCTTTGCGCTGACGCTTTCGGAGAACAGGCCGTTGAGGGATATTGGGACTGCCGTTGGGTGGTGTCTGTGAGCGACCTGGAGTCGAGTCGACAGATGAGGAAACAGGTATACCCGGATTCGTATGCAGAAGGACAGCTTGCTTCCCCGAGATTAATGCATTACTAATGATGGCTGCGAAGTCACGTATCGTATTAAGACCAGCCAATCTTACATTGAATATTGACTTGTCGAATTACGACTGCACACGTCTTGCAACACTGTCAGTGAAGTTGGTGCCCGATGGCTGCACATATATATATACAGCAGACGTGAGGTCGCAGGCAACGCGAACACTAGGTACTGAGCCCATGACGATATGCAAAATCGAGGAATTGACCGTAAACTAGACGTTGTCAGGGTTCGCGAACGGCTATTGAGACGATTCGCCTTTACAGCGCTTCTTCGCCGGATGAAGTCGCTGCCGAGTCGTCGTGCCGTCCAATAAGCCTCTCTCGAACTCATCTCGCGGCCGTCTAGTCGGTCTCGTGGATGGCGCCGACTCCGGGAAGGGGATCCGCAGCTGCGCGGCAGGCAGCGATGGTCTGGACGTTCCGCGCCACGGAGCAGTGGCGCGAGCCTCGGGCTCACAAAAGTCGGAAGTTAAAGCTGCCCAAGATGTCTTCTTCCGTTTCGTTGGTCGACCCTGAGAAGGCGATAGGTCCCCGTGTAGCTTCGACCCTGCTCCAGGAGAGTTCGACGAGCCGGCCCGCAGAGCATGTTGTGTGGCGCGAGGAGCGTTTGGCGATCGTGCCAACGACCCTGCTTTGGCGGACCTAGTCGCATCGACGTTGCAGTCCTGTGTCTGCGCTAACGTCATGTCATGCTCTGGATCGCGAGTGCGTTGCTTGGGGTCACGATGATGAAGCTCGTGTAGGTGCGTTGGTAGCTGAGATCGCTGCCATACGGCATGGTGCTGTGGAGAAGCATACCCAACTCCGCGTTCGTCGGCAGGAACTTGGCGTGTTGACCCTGATGCAAATGTGGGGGCATGGACCGCCTGCACGGGAGTACGGTTGTCATGGTGTAATAAGCTATACGTCCAATGTCGACCATCTTGTGTTTGGGGAGTAGCAGTAGCGAGAATTCTGCGAAAGCGCTGCCAACGCGGCCTGCGTACGTGTGGTGAGCCCTCTGCAGAATATCCGATGGAGCTGTTCGGACCTGCTTCGTGAATCTGAGCGGCAGAGACGGATGCCGGTGATGGTGGTAAGTCGCGTGAGGCCACCGTCTGAGGCAATGGTAGATGTGGGAGCTGGGGATATTCTTCACTGGTAGCGAGACTACGCCAGGAGTTGCCTGTATTCGTTCTATCTCGGCTGCGCTCTCCCATACGGACCTGGTCGTCTGTGGGAGATACCATAGACTTTTCTCTTTCCGGTTCGACCTCCTCGTCGGATTCGAACTGAGACGATTCGGAGTCGCTGATGTCCACGATGTCGTGATCTGCATCGCTAGGCCCCTTAACGTGATCCCGGCCCTCCGCAATCATGTCAACTGCAGTGTCGAGCGGGTTCAGGAATCCAACGCCTCCGCGATACTGAAAGGCCTCGAAACCTGGGTTGATGAACTCGTGAAGTACCCGCCGGTAGCGGAGCGGACGTGGCTCCAGCGCGATGTCGGTGAGGTCCTCCGAGGTGTTGAGCGCGCGGATGAGTTCGTTGACTCGATCGTAGGATGACGTCGTTCTCAGTTCCAATGTATCGGGAGAGCGACGGCGACGGACTGAGGGCCCGGCGAGAGGCTCGTCGCGCTGCTCTTTCCAGTGAAGAGGCGTCTCGATATGGGGCCTGAGTATTATCTCGTCTTGAATGAACTCGCCCTCGATTGCAGCAGAGCTGTACCGTATGGTCAGACGACGCGTGCTGTGACATATTTAATCGAGCGAATTCTGACCAGATAGTTTGGGCGATGTCATGAGAGACAGAATACTGCTCTACACGCTGCCTGGGTATCCAGCTATCATCTTCATCATCGGACTCCAGATCGTCTCCGTCGACGTTGGAATATTGACGTCTATGTTGATCTGGTGGAGGTGACTGCTGAGTGTCGTTTTCAGGAGACATGGGCTCCGGGTTCAGGTGTTGCTCATGAATGTGAGGCAGAGGTAGAGGGGCACCCGGAGGCGAAGGTACGGTGAGAGTGACCATCGGGCGGTCTCCTTTAGCCCGTAGTAGCCGCCACGATCGTGGTGCCAGAGCCCACACCGACGGGGATCGCGTTCTTGGGCGGCGCATCGGCGTAGCCTGGAGGTCAGGCTCTCGGCCGAAGCTGTCAACTGGGTGCATGAATAATCCCTCAGGCGTGAAGAGTGAGCTAAAGCCTCACTTATTGGGTGCAATGACGATAGGACAGGACCTGCACTGCGTTTGGGAGATGTCATGGAAAGCGGGGGGTGCAAGCGGTGCCACCGCGAGCGCAGTCAGTTCTGGACTAGGAGCTAGATCTTGCGAAAAGGAGCTCAACAAAGTTAGGGAACTGTAACGTAGAGATGTTCATTTTTGCTGTATTAATCAGTCAGGGTAAGACGCCTACTGCTCATTCGTCGAGTGTTCAACTTTGGGATGTGTTACAGGGTAGCGGTGACTGCGGCCATCCAGCATCCGCGAGGCGGCCGGGGAGGTGATATCCAGCCCAAAGCGAAGCTTCACGCCGAAAGACGTGTCAATCACAGTAGACTGATCTATCTGTGAAGACTCAGGAGCCGCGGACGATGCAGTACCTGAAGGACGTCGTCAGACAATGACAACGTCACAGCTTAGGCCTCGTGGCGTACACGCACTAGCCTGAGGTTTCGGAGAACCACTCCGTAGGTGCTTCGGATACATGTCTCGCTGTGGAATCTTCGGTGAGCAAGGGACCGTGATGGTTGTATGTGGGAAGAGAGCAGAATGGACGCGCACTCGTGGTGGAAAGGATGCTAGGTTTCGAGCGCTCTTGTGCAAGGTATGATGATCGAGTCAGAACAATCGCGGAGTATGAGGGTGCTCGGATACCTGTAATGCGTACTTCTAGCGGACACGATGCACGGAGGTCCTGTGTTGAGAGCTGCTGAGATCCCCAAGTTCTCAACGCTAGAGGGCCCTTCGCGACTTGCTATGCCCTGGAAGTGTTGTATTATGATCATCACCCAAACAATTGGACGTGGGTTGACGTCTACGACACTCTGCAGCCACGCTCTTGTATACCTGTAAGCTTGAATTACGCTCCAATAACGTGCGTTGCTAGGGGACGAGGTCGCACGTTGTGCGTTTGGCGGGCTCGGCTGCTGTAGCTCCACTTCTCTGTGGGTTTCCCCTGTGAACGTCAATAACATCTCAGAGTCTTGGTCTGAACATGAAACGGAAGTAGAGGTCTCTCAAGGCGTAGATCTGGGTGACTTGAGAGGCAGACTTAGCTGCTTCCTTCCCTCTGTTCCGGTCGCCAGCGCAGCTCGCTGGACGCCGAATCGAGATGATGATCTGATCGTCGTTCGCGAGACTACGCATAGTGCACATATTAGGGACCCCCTGTGAGACTGGTTCTTGTGCAACGTCAAGCGAGAGCTTTACAAGTCTAGTCTCGTGACCAGACGTTCGGAGTGTGAAGCGGATGCGAAAAACCGGGGGCATTCAGGAGCTCGGATGCCCCCGGTTTTTCGCATCCGATTCAAGCTCCGAACGTCTGGTCACGAGACTATTACAAGTCAAGAATAAAGCCACGTTGTCAAGCAGTCGGTGGCATGAGTCCGGAGTTCGGTAACCGCATGGCACCGGCTATCTCCGAAAATACAAGCGCCCTTCCCCGAACAGCTCTGGAGAGCCCCGGCTAGCTCCGTGCATTCAACCGCTCCGTTGTCCACCGGTGGTCTGCAATGTTCGATCAGTATTCAATCATCGGCGTGAAAGAGGACATACTGTAGTTTCTAGCTTGGAGATGGAAAAGCCCGATCGCAAACATGACACTTAAGTATGTACATATGACGATCCACAGTTGTATTTGTGGAGGGGCGCTAAAATTACCCGTTTAGGTCAAGTCATCTATTCGACCGCTGACTCCTACCATGCCTGCTTTCTGCCTGCTCTCCTTCGTGTCATCTTTCGACTCAGCTACGAATGTCCCTCCTAGTCCTATCGGCTTCAGACGTCTCTCAAGTAACGGCAAGGTTCTCTCCCGATGAGCTCGTCGCGGTCATGGCCGATGTCTTCTCTCGCCTTTCCACCAATGATCCAGGGATCATTCAGCCTCATCGGACGAGCGTCCCCACAGGAAACCACACTTGTCTCTTTATGCCTTCAAGGGTGGCGTCATCGGGGACGACCATGAAGGTCGTTGCGGTGCCGACAGCGACAGCGCCACAGGACGTCAAGGAGCGAGGGCTCCCGGGAAGTACTATCGTATTGGACGAGAGGAATGGTGGTGTCAAGGCAATAGTCAATGCTAGAAGCCTAACTGCACTCAGGAACGCTGCTGGTACGTTTTATTCTTGATCGCTACATGATTTCCACATACTTTCCTCACTTTCCCTCATGTACTGGGGATCGTTGGCTGCGAGTGTGGGCGCGGTGCCGATCGTGTATCTCCATTCACTCAAATGCAAATCATGTTCAGGCTCCTTGCTATCTACCCGGCTGCTGCTAGCCTCGGAAGCGGGACCAAGGAGCATCGTTGCGTTCGGAGCTGGAGCACAAGTGCAAGCTCATCTGTCGCTTTTCCTGACTGCGTACCCGTCCATCCGGTTGTGCACCATCTTCAATCGCTCTCTTGGAACCAGGGTCGAAAGCCTACTAGGTCTCATGAAGACGACCTTCCCTGCCGTTCAGGTCGCTGCTGAGACGCCCTCTCATAACGACAAGGCCAACACGGTGAATCTGAAAGAGGAGGTAGGCAAGGCGGATATCATCATCACCGCAACGTCATCGACGGAGCCACTGTTCCCCTCTGAGTACGTGCGTTCTGGAACGCACCTGTGCCTCATCGGGTCGTACAAGCCGGAGATGTGAGCAACCTGTCGTCGAGTCCGGTGGAATAGACTCTCATCATGATCCCGTGCAGGCATGAGATCGACACCGCGCTTGTCAAGCGCGCAGGCATGATCGTTGTAGATCAAAAAGCGGCCTGCCTTGTAAGTTCCTGCACCTCATCACTCCGGTAGCGTTTCTCCAAAGCTCACTTCTGCTCAGCAAGAGGCCGGAGAGCTCATCACCGCCGGCTTCTCCGAGACAGACCTCGTAGAATTGGGCCAGTTATACGACTTCTCCACCGAACGGATGTCCTGGACCCCCAGAACGAAATCCATCCAGGACATCCATGACAGGGGCGACGTTACGATATTCAAGTCTGTAGGTGTGGGCGTGCAGGATGTGGTGATTGCCTGCGCAGTCGTGCAGCGTGCCACAGAAGAGGGTATCGGGAGAGTCATCGCGGATTACGACGTGTAGGTATCTCCGGAGCGCTTGACTCCTATGATTTGACAGTCGTGCGCGATGTTGGATTAAGGTCAATAAGGATCCTAGGTGAGTGTGTTTCAATTCCTGGCGTTCTGTGTTTGACGCTTGGCGCGCAGTTCTATGTACGATCCTAGAGGCAATGAAATTTTCTGTACTCGACCGACATGAGCATACCCTCCAGGAATTGTTTGTCATACGCGAGTCCATATGTCGAGGCCACTACGACCCCGGACAGTCGCCATTTGTAATTTCCCATGTCGTGGTACGTCACCCAGTAGTACCTATCTGCATGAAGGGAGGGACGTTCCGGTGTTTTGACAGATTGTCAGGGTGATCTTGTTCGTCCCTCCCTGCCTCGCTAGGTAGGTTTTTTACGACCTCGTATTCAACAATACACAACTCGACGGAAGCGCAGTTAGCACACGGTGAGTGCGTGGAGAAGATGTCTATCAGAAAAGGTCATGATCGTCACCAGCGGAAATGCAGGCTTTGTGAGACTTTGGTGTATCGTCTGTACCAATCAGTGTCCACCCCAAAACTCGAAAACCGGGACGATCCGGAGTAGCCGCAGTCACGGGGCATATAGAACGTGGCACATTCTCTGCAGCCTGGCTTCGCAGATTTGAAATGGATCAAGTAGAGCTTCGAGCTGGTGGCCTCCCACAAGCTCTTAGCAACGTTCACAACTGACACCGTGCTCTAGATCCAAGAATAGCGGCTTGTGTGTCTATCAATAGCTCTGAGGACGGCCCGCCTTCCAGTAGAGCATGCCACAACAGATGAGTGCGATTACCGCTTCGGGTCAACGTGATCGGTGCGAGGTCTTGGTCGATCATGCCTTATCCTGCTGATTCCCGCACCTATCTCGCCTTTTCTTCATCTCATCTCATCTTCTCCGCAGGGCAGACCGTTTTGCACTCTGTCTCCCTTCTTCTAGTTCATGAACTGGTCGGCAAAGACATCATCGGACGGGAAAGCGTGCGTGACCAGCACGTCGTTCATGGATGACACCTTCGTCTACGGGATTGACCTCGACACCGGCCTAGATGAACTTTAACGGGTCAAGGTCGGCGCGAAGAAGCATCATCTTATAGGGCATGTCTCTGAGTATGAGTACGTACCTTAGCATCTTGGTGCCACCGTGTCTCATTGTGTCGATGCTCACGGAGGCGGCGTGGCACTTGCGCAGGGGAATGATATGTACTGAACAGCGGTGCACCTGCGCTATGCGGGGAAGACGATCGTCTTCGTCTCGCTTCACCGGGAAAGCTTGAAGGCCGAGCTCCAGGAGAATTCGAACACCTCGATGGCCGACGCTCCGCTTGCTATCGGTTCTTTCAGTCTTCCGGACTAGGAAAGCCGGCGCGAGACTCCGTTTCACATCCATTTACCCTGTTTACCCCTCACGGAGACTCGCCATACTCCGCGCCCATCAATGCACTCGTGCAGCAGTACGCTTACAGAACGCGCTGCTAATCTTGAAGGTCAGGCGCAGTCACTGCCACGGTCTCCGCGCCGAAACATGTGCGGCACCGGAGACACGTGGCCGAGGGTCAGAATCAGCGCCTCAGAAAGCCACGCCCCATATCGCAGTCATTCGCACACTGTGAATGTGGCGTTCACGTCGTGAACACGCTGCATAGAAGATCCGCGTCTGCATCGTGAGGCGAGCACGTAGGAAATATACGTCAAGCGCTGTAGCGTCGCTGGCTTGATGTGACCTCTTTCCGACACCGGTTCTTGATGCTTGACCCAAGTTCTCAATCTTCGCTGATATATCTAGCTTACGGGGGCTTTGACTTGTGAGTGGCACTTGATGTAGCAAAGCCAACACACTGTTCGAGGGGCGATACTGCTGGGCGTGTCTACATCGTGCTGCATCCTCATCTTATGCTGCCCAGCGGCCGCTATCCTTGACGAGCGCGAGCTGCCGGCCAATCCGCATTGTTAACAGGTGGACTATGTCCTCCGTAGCTGTGCTCGGGGAGATGTTTCACAGACGGAGATGAGAATGGGCTCATGATTGCCTTCGGTCTGATGTTACAGCGTCTGAAAGAGTATACATGTGACTCTTCTGTAGGTACAATGCTTCACCCGTCACGATCCTTGTCGCTGAAGACGCATGTTGAATAGATCGGGGCCTTCATAGATGCTGCATCTGTCTCTTGTGCGCAACCCACGTCGCCCTTGAATATCGTCGCTTCCGGACCCCCTTGTGATCCTCTAGACTTTCTCGAGTGCATGCTTTCGTCGCAAGCACAAAGAATGTAACTGACACACCTGTTCAGGCTTGCACGCGGCGCCGGACATGGCTGCCACAAGTCGTGAATCGGTGCACATGTCTCTGGAAAGAGGGTGGTGAGCGATTGCAGACGGAGGATAAAGGCGACGTGCGTAACACATTGTATGACAATCCACTCCCCTCCTTATCGCTCGCTCTCTCGCATACAGCAGTATTAGACGGGCCGGCCCCTTCATCACAACTTGCTCTCATATTTTCGACGATTCGTCAGCATGGAGTCGCAATATACTCTCATTGTGCTCCTGTTTACATTGATCACCCAAGTATTGGCCCACGGTTACCTCAAGAGCGTTGCGATAGACGGCACGACTTACGAGGGCAATGTCCCCGATCAGACTCCCAGTACGTCGCATATACTTTGGGTGGATCTGTCCTTAGTTTACGAATAATTCTAGGTAATAGCCCAATCCGCCTCATCGATAGCGTTGAGCCTGTCAAGGGCGCATCGAACCCGAACCTCTCCTGCGGACAGGATGCTCAGAACGCAGCGCTCGTTGTGCCCGCCAACCCTGGGAGCCAAGTCGCTTTCTCTTGGGCTTCTGGTGGCGGCGGCAACGTAAGCACTCTCCATTCACGCTTTCGAGTACATAAACTCATGCTTCTCGTGCTCTCCAGTGGCCGCACAACACCGGTCCGCTCATGACTTACATGGCCGTGTGCGATGGGACTACGTGCGACAAGTTCGATGCTTCGAACGCCCGGTGGTTCAAGATCGACGAAGCCGGACAGAAGAGCGACAGTTCTGGTTGGGTGCAAGCGGATATAAGTCAGCGTCGTCTCCCTGTACATTTGTTGGGTGTGACTAATTGTTCACTTTGTCTCTATATCAACAGTGAACGGTCAATCATACAGTATCACGCTCCCTAGCGACATTGCAGCCGGAGACTATCTTATCCGCCATGAGATCATTGCTCTCCAAGGTGCAGTGTCTGTGGGCGGGGCCGAGTTCTATCCGTCCTGCACACAAGTTCGCGTTGGTGGCAACAACGATGGTGCTCCCAATGCTACCGTCAGCTTTCCTGGAGCGTACTCCGACACCGACCCTGGTATCTTGACACCTAATGTGCGTAGCTCCTTATTCAACCTCTGCTTCAGATGGCTAACATATTGTTGCTAGGTTTACAATCCTGGCTTCGAGTACGTTTTCCCTGGTCCTCCAATTGCTTCAATCGGTTCTGGAAATGGCAACAACGCCGTGTCCAACAGTGGCGCTCCTCCCGCTCCTTCATCTACTGCTCCCACTTCTTCCGCTCTTCCTTCGTCGTCGGCCTCTATCTCGGACGTTCCCACGTCCGCCCCAGGTCCCAGTCCAACCTCGGCTTCTACTTCCGTCGCATCTCCCTCTTCATCTAGCACCAGCAACTCAGGTAGCTGCGGTGACTGGAAATCTAACGATAATTGGGCTCGGGACACCTACCGCCCGCGCCGCTTTGTGAAGACCAGGCGGTCTGGACTTCACTGAGATCGTGTGTCAACTCATCTCGCCCCATGCCATCGATTCATGCACACTGCTGGAGGAGGGACATCATATGGGGGTCGTTGGCTGGAACAACGGGTCTCTGAGCAGGCTAGTACCACAAGTTCTATCATCTTTATTACGTTCTTCATGCACGTCACGATCTTTCGGGCATAATACACCGCTTATGATTCATATGTGATAGATAACTATATGGAAATTATGCTGGTACGGTGTGGTGGTTTTGCCTGTGATGTAACACGTCGCGAGGACGCTTCTTTTGCACTGCTACAAGTGCAATGTCAAGACATCTGTTGGGTGGTGACGTGAACCCCCATCGCGTGACGAGGCCGCTACATCGCTGAATCAATGACGGTCGCCTCAGCGCCTGGACGGTGTCAGCAATCGCGTTGAGAACAACTTAATCGCCCATATAGGCAATGCGCGGCCTTGCGATATCTGACAATACCACGGCAATACTGGGCTATATATCGTATATCTCCAGATGTTGCGGGTGTTGCGCGCTCCTCAAGGGATTCATTTCCGGTACTAGTATAAATTGGTGCCACAAGCGGCGCTTCAGGGCAGGTCCGCATACTGACAACTTGAAGATATTTTCACACTTGATGCCGTACTGTTCTCCCTCAGCCTTACCTTGCTCTATTTGTTTGTGCAGCTTCAATGATGTGGCTTGAGTAGATATATGCCTCGTTCACAAAGCAAGGCAACAAGAGCAATCCTTGTTATGTCGACATTGATGCAAACTGCAGGACTCGACTCTCCATGGGTGGCCGACGATCGTTCGATGCTTCTGTTCTTGGTCAGGATTACAGAGAACATTTGGCCGACACTCGGACTTCACCCCCGTGACGAGCCAGAACCACGCTACGACCCACTTCAAATCCGCCTTGGTGAGAGAGTTCTTGGACAGTTCACTGTGCACTGCTAGGCTTACGACTCCTTCTCTCGAAGTTCCGATGCCGCCGCCCGATCAACACGGATAACCGGTGGTTCTTCAGCTTGAGGCCTAGGTGCCGACTCCGTTATATAAGGCGCTTTAGACTTGCGTTTAAGCAACAAACACAAATATCTCTTTCCTGTTGTCCAGGTCAGACACTGCATGTCTTCTGTCAATTCTGCGTCAAAGTTTCGTGTTGCCATCATGTAAGCCTGCGTCTCGTTTATGTTATGGTTACTAGCTGATCATTCCTGGCAGCGGTGGTGGAATGGGTGGTCTAGTCCTTGGGCTGTGCCTCAAGAAGTATGCGTTGGACGTACAATTCGACATATACGAATCTGCGGCCAAACTTACGGAGGTTGGGGCCGGAGTCTTGATGTCCCCTCGTATTTGGACGATCATGCAAGAGCTCGAGTTGGAGGAAGAGCTAGTGAAGGTTACGGGAGCAGTGGACCGTGCTGGTATGCTACCGTTGATGATCCTGCGTATGATAAACACTGATGAAAACCACGCAGGAAGCGATATATTATTTCGGAAGGGAGACGAGGCGAAAGTGGTTGACATTGTGAAGCTCCATCAGCGTACGTGTCGCCCGCATAGACAAGGTATTGTCTGACAGTTGAATATCAGTGCACACGTTCCAGAGATCCGTGCTCCAGCAGATCCTATCAGAGAAGCTCGATGCCAAGGATAGGATTCACTTCTCAAAGCGCCTCACGTCTTACTCTGAGCCAACCTCCCCCACTGAGCCCATCATCCTGCATTTTAAGGATGGGACGACGGCAACCTGTGACATCGTTATTGGCAGCGACGGTATTCGTTCCTCCGTGCGCCGCACGATGTTCGCTAAACTTTCCGATGAATCGGAAAGGCACGGTCATATCGAAGACGCATCACGTACTCGCGTCATGGTCGAGCCGATCTGGTCCGGTCATGTTACATACCGTGGTTTGATACTAGCGAGCGAGCTCTCCGAGGATCTCAGGCGATTTGCATCTACGCCTCAGATTGTACGTGTATGGCTCTTCTTTAGGTCCGCAACGTGTTACTGACCCTCCACGTCTTCATTCTTAGCTGTGCGGAAAGGACAGGGTTCGCCTCATAAGTCGTATGTGTCTGTCTCGGATGGCTGACGAATGTTGTAGCACGTTGTGTTGTATCCAGTATCCGGCGGAGAACTTGTGAACATCGTTTCTAGTGTGTACACGCCTGGATCGGGTACAGTATATGATGGACCTTGGGTAGAGACAACTACCTCCGATAAAGTCGCCAAGTTATTCGAGGGATTTAATCCCAACGCTGTGGCCCTGATAAAGGTACGCTTCCATGCCAATGTGCGCTCCTGTATGCTGGAATTAAGCTAATCCATACACTGCAGTCACTGAGGGAGCCTTTGGGCTGGGCGTTGCACACAGTACCTAAACTGACTACATACATCAAGGGAAGATACGCGCTCATTGGCGACGCCGTGCGTTGATCATTTGCTATGTTCATGCCAGCTTCCTCATTCCAGTTATCTTGTTCCAGGCCCATGCAATGGTCCCATACCAAGGTGCCGGCCTTGGACAAGCAATTGAGGACGGTTTCGTTCTCGCGAAAATTCTCGCACATTCCTCCGTCACATTGACGAACGTGTCCGAAGCGCTCAGGATCTACGACGATGTCCGCAGGCCGTTCTCACAGAACGTGCAGCAAGGGTCAGAGTGGAATGGGATGCTTTACCAGCTGAGGCGAGCTGGTTGGGAGGATATCAGCGTCGAAGACAGCGCGGCCGGTCGGTACCCACCTGAGCTGCTCAGTGCCTTCGAAAAGGATGTGAAGGCGCAGATGGAGTGGCAATACGATCCTGGAGCAAGTATCAAGGGCGACATCGCAAAGGTTTCTGGTATGTTGGAGACCCTTTCCGCACAATGAGACTCCTCACGCTATACGTCCTTTCATGTTGGGTATGTAGGCGATACGAAGCGATCGAGTTATGTCTGGACATGTACTGAAACCATGGAATTGCTTCTGCGATCTTCCGACGCATACCAAGGAGTGATACATCTGAATGCGTATAGCGAGATGAGAACATGAGATAAGGGAAAGTAGATATCAAACACAGGGCGCGACTACTATCTGAAGGTAGACGTACAAAGAGGTCCCTTAGATACAGTTGTGGTAACTCCAGCAGCTGAGAACATGCTCGCCTAACTGCGCATCACTGGAAGCTCCTAGTGGCGTCCTCAAGGAACTCCCACAGCTTACGGCCGGTTTCTTCATTGTATGTCTCTTTTCTCGCCTCCCCAACCCTAGCCCACGGGATCAGGTACTGCGGATGTACTACGTCAATGATACAGCACTGCACCGAGAAGAGGGAGCAGGCATACCTTGCCACCCAGATTCGCACCCTCCAGAGTCGTACCCGCATACAGTTGGGTGAGCGCCCCCATCGGTGCCGGGTATAACAGATTCTTCTGCAATGGATGCGATGAGCCCTCAATACATCTGCGCCG
The DNA here is from genome assembly GCF_000275845.1 of Dichomitus squalens LYAD-421 SS1. Classification (NCBI taxonomy): domain Eukaryota; kingdom Fungi; phylum Basidiomycota; class Agaricomycetes; order Polyporales; family Polyporaceae; genus Dichomitus; species Dichomitus squalens. Next base: position 727,640 of record NW_006766893.1, read on the forward strand.
AATTTCACTTCTCCGGACAGCTCACCGTCAGGATAGCCTCGACCTTGGAGATGTGCCTCTGCAGGTCGGTCTGGAGATTACCTGGATGCAGCGAGACGGAAACGATCCCTTGGTCCGCATAGCGTCGGTGCAGCTCGTGCGCGAACACGACATTCCCCTGCAGATATGCGCAATATAGTACTGGTGAGTATCTGGGGAATCACATGCGAATGTTTGCCCGAGGACACGCCGACGAGAATACTCACGAACTTGCTCAGCGAGTAGAGCTTCTTCGTGCCTGCCTTGAAGCGCTTTTGTCCGTCTCGGATCGCGTCGAAGTCGATTCCAGATACGAAGGTGTGGCCCATGGAGGACGTGTTGATCACACGCGCCTTGCCGTCGGGCGACGACTTGGCTGTCTCGATGAGGCGCGGGAGGAGGAGCTTTGTGAGCAGGAAGTGGCCTGCACGACAGTGCGAATCAGATGGGACGAGAAGATATGAGTACGAAAACACGCACCGATCACGTTGGTTCCGAACTGCAGGTCGAACCCGTCCTTTGTGACCTGTTCGACAGGAGGGTACATAACCCCGGCGCTGTTGAAGAGCACGTCGAGACGCTGCTCTTGGCTGTGGAAAAACTGTCAGTGCCCATTGCTAGTCAAGGCCATAGCCTGTTGAAAACACGCGCCTCATGAAGGACTCGACCGCGGGCTGAATCGTGGTCAAGTCTCCGAGGTCGACCTGCAAGAAGAGCGCCTCCTTGCCGGTCTCTTTCTTCAAGTCTTCGATAGCCTCGTTCACCCGTTGCGGGTTGCGTCCGGCAATGTACACTTTCGCGTTGTGGTTCAACAGGGCCTGTTGACACCGAATGAGCAATGGGGTCACGTTCCAGAGGAGATGACCTGAATAGCGGAACGCGGCACACCTTGACAGTTTCCTTACCAATACCCGTGTTACCGCCAGTGACGATGATGACCTTACCCGACAAGTCGGGGATCTGGTCAACGCTCCACTCGGGCTTCGGAGGGAACATGTTCGTACATGTGCTCGACATGCTGGCTTTGGGTCTTCAGGAGATTGAATGAGAAGGCCCTACAAGGGATAGTGGTGGCGGATACGAGCGAGCGGAGGTAAAGGGCAGTGATAGAATAGGTCGCTGCCCCAAGTCCGCAAAGGACATATATACGAATTATGCTTGGGCCCGTGTAGGCTCATGACACATAGATACACGCCCTCGATTGCTGTTCCAATGCCGATTTTTAGTCACAAGAAGGCGTACCTCAACAATTAGGGATCTCATCACGTTCCCCTCTAATCGCTAAAAGCAAATCTGAAAAACTTCAAATGTGATGGACACGCACCGACATGTATGTTTGAAACAAGCTTGCGCGGTGAAGGCGCACATATGGCGCTTACGTAACACCACAACATTGGCATCCGGCACGGTGCAGGCCGCCAAGCGCCACATCCGATTGAGCGAAGCTGTACAAGACACAGATCCCGTTCGGACACCACCGATCGAACGGAGAGGCCATACACCCTGCGCTAAGCTTCATGCGATGATAGCAGATCGACTGAAAGGTGCTCACCCACCTATAACTATATATACGGTCAATTCGACGCACTCGGCCCTCTTGCGCTGAGGCCAAGGCGACCCGAGGATATGGGCCTCTTGAAGCCTCCTTGTTACTCAATCCCGCCGCGTTCTGATTGCAATCGATCGCGCAGCCTCCCACGGCGGCGCCCATGTATTTGAATATCATGTGTTGACCTACGGCGTGAGATCAGGTCACTATATACCATGTCTTGATCAGCGCTCTGAGTCGATCCAAAGTCTACGAAGTATGATTAGTCCTGCGCTGACGAACAATTCATATCATTGCGCTTGCAGGGGACTCTTCTCCAATACACTACTCAGTATAGTCAACGGTGGATCACTAACATCGTGCAATAAAACGAGGCACGGGTCACTCACAAGAATCCACGCCGCTTGTCCTTCACGGGAAGTTGCAACCCGCAACAGTCGTCCAGTATGCCTCAGACTCCCTTCCTCCGGTTCAGGGGTTGTATCATCGCAGAGCGGGATGACTTGAAGGATAACTTTGATCACAGCGAAGCTCCTCTTGATCCGACATCGCCGGGGTGCTTCGCAAATACGTTATGTCTCGGAAAGCGCGTGGACGTCAAAGGGATGGGAGGGTTGTCTGCTTATGTCGCGCCCGCATCTCCCGCTCCTAAAGGTCACTAGCGTTTGTCCACCCGTGGCTTTGCGACTCATCGCTTCGCCTCCAGCTCACTGTTTGATGTCAGCAAAGCAATAACACTCACCATCTTTCGTGAGCTCTCGCCAAACTTGATCTCTCTCGACTTGAGGCTGATCGGAGAGGATGCTAACTAGTCGAAGTCAATGTCTTCATCCCACAGGAGAGCGAGGTTCGTGACGCAGCGCAGAGCGCTGAGCTGGAGACAGATGAAGAACCCCTTAGCATGTACTGTTTTGGTGATCTGCGAGATGTTGCCAGTCAGCCATCCCGAGACGCTTGACTCTCGAATACCCTATGCTTACAGTGTTGAGATGCGGCGACGTGTACCGTACCAATTGCAAGCAACTTGTGTGACCCAAGCATGGGGACAGTGTTGGTAAGGCTGGTCTTCGTAGACACGATAACCGGGTCTCGTCGAATCATTGCTGGAAACCGGACCTAACGTTCACCGGGCTTGAATTGCACTGAGAGGGACCTACCGGTTCAAGGCGCTAATGGTGACCTTGTCCAGTGGGACCACAGGTTATGATAGAACGAGCTAGTGTCTCGAAGTGCGAGATTAAGTCACATCCGCAGAGTTAGCCCACGCAGTGGGATCTCCAAGCGACAGCGTCCGCACATATGGCCTTCGTCTGCCTCACAGCTCCGACTTCATGACATGGCAAGAACTTGCTTAACAGCACTCCCCGGTATTATTTGCTCCATGTATACACCACTCGCGGACACTTGGCGGTCAAGGCCGCCGACTGTGAGAAAGAATCAGCGCGAGGTTCTGTGATTGGTGATAGCGTCCGCCACGCGCCACTCTCGCAACAGCTCATAGCCCCAGATAGTCATGAGCCAAGACAGACAATGAAGGAAAGTTAAAGTTGATCCATAAGCCAGTGAGATGCAGTCAGCATTCACGTTGGACGGCCCATCGATGATTGCTCTGCTTGAAATCGATGAAGGCGGGCGTCTGCCTTACCTAATTCGTAGAAGGGCACCACGTGGCACCTAAGTTCTCGCCGGCCACGAGGGTCAACCGTGACGACTAACGTCGTACTGCTTATGGCCAATTCGCCCTACTCACTACTGGCCCAGGGCTGGCCCCCTCTTGGCCTACATGAGATTGCCCTTACGTTCCGCTCAACCAATCGTCCTTCACTAGTATGAGACTTGGTGAGTGTTTGGCCTTCCTTCTTGTGATACTCTCAAGCGGTTCCAATGTCCATTCCTGATAGTACATATGCTGACCAAGGATCTACATAATGCTGTGTCAGTCAATCGTAACTCATTACCAGTTATCCCAGACGTTAGGAGAGCTACTGCCAGATGAATCCTATAATAATTCGCCAGGCTTACCAACTGCGACTTGAGGTTCAAACGGTGACATCTCAAGACTGCACTGCGTGAAGCGCCAGATTACGGTGGCAGGGAACATGCTGGGAATCTGCGTATCCCACGCATGTTCCCCACGGATTCCTCAGCATATTCCCCCTTTATGGGAATCTGCTGGGAACATGCACATTCTCTCTAGATTCCCTCCACATCCCCAACGGCCTTGGCGGATTGCTATGGCAAGGGGGACTTGTCTGTCCAAAATCACTTATCTAACCGTGATGACGTTGTCGCCTGACCCCATATCAGTCTGCCATCGCGTCCATAGGCAACTTGACTTCGTACTTCTTCCATCCCCTCCTTGTGCCTACCCTCTTCATGGTACGTACTGGCCATCGACTTCCGGATGCCAGCTGATGTCTGAGCCTCACTATGCAGGCGTTTTCAGGCTCTTGTAGGTACGTCTACTAATCGGGGCAATGGTGGGTCCTCTAATGTTGTATGTAAAGTCCCTGCATGGAATCTGATAGCATCTAGTAGGCCCGGCTGTTGTCCAGCATTCATCGTCACTTGATGGTGAGTCTCAGGTCTCAGCTTGATAGCAAACTGCTAACATTGCCCAAGCAGCACCTGTATACTGACATTATTGTTGCATATATGCGCAGTTAGGTACGTGTGTTTGGTATTGTGCGCGCTGTCTCAGCTTTGCCTGATGTCCAGATCAGTTGTAGGACATCACCACACTTTGAACGCGGCGCATGACATGGATGGGGTGTCTTATTATGCTGGTCTGCAGATTTCTCAGACACTCGGGCTGTAGCGTAGAAGAGTCGGCCTTCGAATATATTTTCCGCCTATGATGATGTATATGTCCTTGCTGGCCCAAAAGCCAATAACCAACCACCGTGAATAGGTGCCTATATTGGGATATATGAGGCGCCAAACTGCAAACCTCATGAATATAAATGATTATTATGGTACAGAAGTGTATATCCCGTTTAATCCCATGTTACGCAGGGTACGGAATGTCTAAGTAATATATGGGGAACATGGTCGGAATGTGAGCGGAAGGCAGTTAATACCACGACATCCCCTAATCCGGCGGAATGTGGTGGGAACACGCTGGGAATGCGGCGGTAATGTGCTCATCCTCTCCTTGTTCCCCAACCTCCGTAATCTGGCGCTTCACGCGGTGCTGGCTAGAGTGAGGTTCGTCAGCACGCCTTCCGAATGGGGACAAGGAAGATTCACGGACGCTTTGCGAACATCACCATCACCACAATGTCGTAATCGGGGCCAAGTTGTTTGCCTAAGCGTGCTCAGGTATAAAGGAGACCAGTCTGGCTTCCTAGAGAATCATTCCCAACAGCCTCTTCACTCTCACCTCCCGAAAGCACCCAGCTCTTATCGCTACAGTCATGTCGCACGGCAAGCAGTTCACGCTCTACACCCACACCGGCGGTCCCAACGGCTGGTCAGTTTGTCTTGTTTCTGGCCCACTCCACACCGTGGCGTGCTTACGGTGCTTCGTTTACAGGAAAGTTGTGAATGTTCTCGAGGAGCTCGGATTGACCTACGAGCCCATCTACCTCGACTTCGGAAAGAACGAGCAGAAGGCTCCGGAGTACACCAAGTATAACCCGAACGGCCGTATCCCCACCCTCATCGACCACAAGAACGGCGACTTCGTGCTCTGGGAGTCCGACGCCATCCTCCTCTACCTCACCGACAAGTACGACACAGAGAAGCGGCTGACCGTCACCGACGAGAAGGAGAAATACTCCCTCTTCAAGTGGCTCTTCTTCCAGTCCTCGGGCCAGGGGTGCGTATCCCTATCCGCGGGCGATGCTGCGTTCTTACTGACGGTGTGCTTGTCACAGCCCGTACTTCGGCCAGGCGGCGTGGTTCCTGCGCTACCACCCCGAGCAGGTTCCCAGCGCGATCGAGCGGTACCGCAAGGAGACCCTGCGCGTGATGTCCGTCCTTGAGTCAGTGTTGTCGAAGCAGGAATGGCTCGTGGGAGGCAAGCCGACGATTGCGGACTTCTCTTTCATCACCTGGAACAACGTCGCGCTCAGCTTCACTCTTAAGGACTATGCCGACGTCCAAAAGGAGTACCCGGCGTTCCACGCGTAAGTCTCCGTTACCGCTCTACTGCACCGGATACATCTGATGTATGCGTCCCATGAACTACAGGTGGCACCAGAAGCTGGTGTCTCGCGACAGTGTCAAGAAGGCCCTTGCCACACAAGCTGCCTTGAGCCAATGATGGGACATGTCGCCCTTGACGAGCGGATCACCTTCCAACCCTTGGAATAGTGTCCTGTATCAGTATGCATGAATACGAAAGAGATCGATTTCTTCACGACGACACAGATTGTGAACCGGCCGGTACCGAAGACCGAGGTTGATGTCGGAAGACAATCGCCCACAAAGGATAAGTATTGTTCTCTGAAGGGCGCGTTTCAGTGGGACTTGGAGAATCCCTCCCAGAACTGGGGTACGTGGTGTACGTACCTTAGCATAAATTGCCTCACAATGTGCCCGGCCTACGGAAGAACTACTCCCGTGAATAGATCGAAGGATACAGTCGCATATCGGGCCAGACGGCGGCAGGGTCCAACACGGAGTCAATATGCACGTTAAAAGCCGTGATTAGAGACAGACAGCACACGTGCACGCTTTCGATATAAATGCCTCCCTGAAGCCACCAACCAGTCTCGACCTCAACGCAGTCTCTCTGGCAGATCCTCCTGCTGATACAATGACACGGGATCCCAGAGGTCTTCGGTGAACTTGGACTGCCGCAATACAGGATATTGAGGTAGCAAAAAGACTGGTGAGTGTCTCGCCGACTCCTTATTAGGGCCCTACATTTTAACACGCCGGTACTAGTAGACAGTCATAGCGTAGGAGTTGATGTACATTACACCATCGGCAAGGTACCCACCCCGCAGGGGTGGCGGTGAATATGCGAGCGGTCGCCTCGGTCTGTAGTACGACTCGTTCATTCGTGATATCACAATTGCCTGCGCGAATGTATGAGAACTATCTAGTGGATGAAGCCAGACCTTTTCCACGCCGCCAGCCACATACGCGCTCGCTCCGCACCCAGCTGTGGCATTTTAGCTAGCGACTCCGACACTCGCACTGCCTTCTCAGTCGAGATGAACACTAGACCCATCGCCTCCCTGTCCGGGGTCATCGTCCCGGCCTGTGCTTTGTAGAACGGCAGAAGGCGGAGTGCAGGGTTGGCCTTCATCGCCTCTACCTCTTCTGCAGACCCATGCTCAACGCTGCCCTCAAGCTTTTCAAGCCACTGCGTGTAAGGGACAAGGGGAACACCGAGCTCCTCCGCGATTGGCGCAAGGAGAGCGTGCCAGGGGACCGGGTGGGGATGGACGAGGTGAAGGACTGACTCTGGTGAGCGGCGCATCTCCGCGAAGGCCTTCGCGGCTTCGTACGCCGGGAACCACGTCACTTTCTGCAGAGAAAGGTGAGCATGATGGGTAAGAATCAGGCGAAACAGCTGAAGCAACTCACTCCGTCATGCTCGGGCAAGCACTTCTGGAACAGCGCGGACTTGACGAGGGACGGGAACCACTCGCGCTCGTTCCAATAGCCCTTCCTGTCTCCCGCAACTTGTCCAAGGCGCATGACAACTGTGTGCACCCCTGTGCGTTCCGTAACGTTTTGCAGGACGTGCTCAGTGACCCACTTGCTCTCGGAATAGCCGGTGCCGAAGGCCGACGCAGGGTCGTCGAGAGGTATCTCGGGAACCGGCGGGGAAATCTTGCAGCCTATGTCAATCGCGCGTTACTTAGTCGTCTAGCGTTTCACAGTGCAAGAGTTCAAGAATACTTACCAGAGAAAACGCCCACGGAACTGACGAACACGACTGTAGGTGCCTTCTTGTACGGCGAGCTGATCGCGAGGTCGACGAGGTTGCGCGCGCCCTGGATATCATGCTCGAACGAGGCGATTGACAGGTTGAAGTCGACCTTCCACGCTGTGGGCACGTCGATCAGCACGACCCATCCACCGATCGAGATAGTGAAGCACGGTACTCGCCGTTGTGTAAAATATGCGTCGCAGACGTCCTGATCTCGTCCAACAGCTCAGCCTCAACCGCAAAACCAGGCTCGTGCAGCACCGCCTCGACCATCCTGAATTTCGGTGAGTCGAGCAAGCTGACATCCAGCCCGCGCGCCTCGAACTGCTTCCGCTGCCTTCCAAGCGCCTGCGCACCCTTCCTGTTGAACGCATACACGCGCTCGACGGTCTCGTCGCGCAGTAGGTGCTCGAGCGTGTCGCATCCGAACCCCCCAGTAGTGCCCGTGATGATGACTACGTCCTTCTGGCCCTCGGGGCGCTCCACCAAGTTCGCGGGGCGCGCGGGGAGGTTCGCAGAGTACTTTTCGACGTGCTTCCAGAGGTCCTGCGGTGCGCGCACGGCCTCTTCGGCGCTGTGGATGATGTTGTGGAGGAGCGTCGCGAGGGACGCGATAGTCGGCGCCTGGAAGACGACGTTCATGGGCAGGCGTACCGCGGCGTCCTTGTGTGTCTCACGGATGGCGCGAAGGAGCGTGTTTCGGATCCAGGTCGACTGCAGACTGTCGCCGCCATTGCGGAAGATGTCGGCGTCGTCGGCAATAGCGCGGCGGAGAGTGCTCTGGACGACGGTCCGCACGAACGCGAGCGTGCTAGCGGGGTCCCAGACGGCGGGCGGAGCGAACTCGCTCTGCGCGCTGTTCTCGACTTCCTTGTACAGCGCCTCGATCTCGTCGGCGTATTCTTTGAGAATAACGCCACGGCGTGGCAGGCCCTTGGCGTTGTGTTCGAACGGCTTCGAGGGGTGTGTTACGAGAATCATCTGCGAGACTCCTTGTCAGTCATGCGAGGACACTACGCTTTACCAAACCACATGCCTCCTTGAAGATGCGGGAGTGCTGAGGAGCAAATTCGTTCACACGCTCAATGGTGGGCCTGGAACAGAAGACCCGTCAGCTACTCCACTCAATGTACATGCATGAAATGTGCGCACCAGATCTTGTTCCTGTAAGCCTCGAGCTGCTTCGCATCTGTAGGGTCGATCTGGAAGTCTTCCGTAGGCTCGATGAGGACGCCATTCTGGAATTTCCCACGACCGAACATGACGGAGCTCTTCACGAACGGATCCTCGTTGATCATTTTCTCTGCCGAAGGCACCTCGTGTCAGCAGCTCTCACATTCACGCAGAGAACGACGAATCGAGCCTACCGAGGGGAACGGGATTAGTCTTCTCGCCGTTCGACAAAATGATTTGCTCGTCTGCACGCCCTACAATCTTCCACAAGCCAGGCTGGGTCGGGTGCGGGACAGCGAGATCGCTCGTGGCGTACGCATCCTGATCGCCGACCTTGGTGTTTGTAACGGGGAGTGGGAGGTCTGGGGGAGACTGAAGACACCTCATCAGAAACTCACAGCACTGTCTTGCTGCCAAGGAGACTCACAAGAACGACAACTTCGTACGTGCCGTCACCCATGGGCCGGAAAGAGCCTTTGAGGCTTGCAGTTACGGACCAGTAAGCCCAGTCCATGCCAGGGTTCGCTAAAGCAACATCGCATAAGTATGACAGAGTTCAAGCTTTGGTACGAGAAGAGTGCTCACGTCTAGCGAAGGTGTTGATGAGTCCGACTTCTGTGCATCCATAGACGGTATAGAGCGAGACGCCCTGCGCAGCAAGCGTATTACCGACTTGATCGTTGAGTGCCGCCCCACCGAAGATCTGATGCAGCCATGAGCAACAAGCAAAGGGAGAACGTGGCTGAAGCACCTTACCACGCCACGCATCCTCTTCATGTAGAGCACCTTCTCCGGGTCCCGACCCCATTCCTGATTGAAATCATCCTGTAAGTACGTAGGGAATGTAGAGCACGTGCGTGTGTCCGTACCTCAATGAATGAGGGAACACTCCAAGAAAAGTCCGAGCCAGTGGCTGCGATACCTGTCCAGACAGCGTCTGGAGTAGGGACGGTCGGTGGAGATGCGGGCTTGAATGCTGCTACGATGAAGCCATTGATAGGCTGTGCCAGACAAACAAGTGGTCAGCGTTCGCTCTGAGGCCGCTATTCAGTATCAGACGTACAGCTGCAGAATATAAGAACGAGCCGAGACCGTGGAACATGGGCGATCCGTGGGCACCCATGATCGTCCCCTTGATGTCCACGTTACATTTCACTGTAAGCACACCTTCAGTTACAAACAGCCTTGACATCGTCGCTCTGAGAGACGCACGCGGCTCCTGACCCCACGACAAGATGCCCTTGATGGTCCACCGAATAGGCTTCGGGTGTCCGGTCGAACCTACAACACTCCCTTATGAGTTCATTCCGCATGCGGAACAGCTAGCGCAGCATACCAGAAGAGTGCATGATCGTGTTGTATGCACGTACATCGTAGGTCTTCGGCAACTCTACCGCCTTCTCGAACAGGCTATCAGCCATCGGCGTGGCGGGAAAGAGATCCTCGAAGACCGGCATCCGGTGCTTTTGCACGTTCACGCCGTCCGAGGCGAGCAGCTTGATCGCCCCGTCGGCGATCTCGTTCATGATGGCGTCGGGAGACACAATGATGTGCGTGAGCCCGGTGCGCTTGGCCATGTCTGCGACCGCAATGGCCGCATTACGTGTCGAAATGAGGAACGCGCAGACCCCAGCGCGGAACGCGCCGATGATAGTGCAGAAATAGGTGATTGTATCTGTAGTTTAGAAAGGTGACTCAGTATATGTTCGGGTTGCGGTTGAATGACGATAAGTCGGAAACGTACCAGTATTCGCCAGGATACCGACGACGGGAGAGCCTGTCGGGGCGTTGGGCTCCCTGCCAATACTGTGTGTGATATACCGTGCAGCACGGTTGATGGCCTCATTAGCTGTAGAGTAAGTAATGTACTCGTTCTGCGCAGTGGCGGGATCGTGATAAAGGAACAGCGGGTAGTTCGGGTTCTCCTTCGCGTTCCAGTCATAGAGCTGAGGAAGCGCAGTGTCGTCTCGCCTGATGAGATCTTCTGGAATGCGAAACTCCGAACTGATGCGTGGTGGAAGGTCGTGGGCGGTCAACGGCATCTTGGAGAGGAAGTGAGATGGGGAGTAGCTAGTGTGTGAGAGGCTGCCGGTGGGAAGCTGTCGGTCCGGAAAGAACAGATGATGGGCTGAGTGCTATCTCTGTAGCTGCGTCTGCCGGTTTTTATACATGGCGGACACTATGCACGTCACGTCTGGAAGGCGAGGCCGGAAGTCGCTTCCCACAGTCGTCGGACTCATGACAGAAAGTATTGACCATCGGACGGTGGTCTACTCTCGATGGGAACCTCAGCCGAGCGCCACAATAAACCTATCAGACTGTTGAGCACGTGGCATATCCATCCGATGCCGGCTTCGTCAGGAAAACCATAGAGGAAAACATATGAGTTTCCCGCGAAACTACCAAAGGGGCACAAAGGACCCGAAAGGAGAGTTCATGCTGCCGATAGCGCAGCGCGAAGCGGCAATCGCGTGACCCACAAGGTTTGCAACGCTTTGACGTCAGGCCATCCACCGGCATATACGAATGTGCGCCTCGCGTTCAAACGGTCAGGAGGGACATTGACAAAACCCTTACTCAAGAGGAAACAGGTCGGGCCAATAATAGAGCTGCTCAATTCTTGTGACGCTAGACGCGTTCAGAGGCCTTTGATGGAGGCGAGACCAGCCGACGTGCGCGCCTTCGAAAACCCTCGAGCGAGGCTGATACTCCTTCCCCCTCACATATTGCCTCAAAGGTGGTAGCGTCAATCAACGAGGAAAATTTCGTCTTGAACATACTCGTGAGTAACATTCCTCTGTAGGGCAGGGACGTGCCAGACTCCCTGGAAAACAACGGGTACGAGGCAGAGGTCGACGCCTTGCCATATGCGGAAGGCTCGCGTCCACAAGAATCGAGCGGCCCTTATGGGCATCCATCACATTTAGTCGGGATACCTTCGCCAGCCTGCTGGAAACCGATCGCAAGCTTGTGACGCCACGATCGGTTGATCTACATCAGCAGTAGATGCTGTAAGTGCGGTGGATTCGATTGCACCAAAAGTCGGAAACTCACGGAGCTCGCCTGGAATATGTAACTTGCAGTCATAGGGATGACGAGAGGTGTTGGTAACAATATTGGAGAAATATTGAGCCGAGGATGGATAGCTGGCAGTGAGCAGCACTCATCGGCCGCGTGCGAGGGGCGCGGTGAATGATCTGCTATGATCTCGCCGCCATCAGCATACAGCTACCGGATTCCGTGTTTGGCGTGTGAATCAGGCCCTTGCCTGTGGAGACTTCGCCGCAAAAGAATATCGCTAAGTGTGCGTCCGGATCCTTCGGAGGAGCCGAGAAGGTCTTAGAAGTAGCTGGATGCTCAGAAGATGCGACAGCCAGGTAGCAAGCGGCAAGAAGCAGACATCGCGGACACGGAACGATGACGGTTGAGGACAAGTGGACCAATCTCGCTCGCGTCATGCGATGTACCAGATAAACGCCTTCCACTCTCCGGCAAATGATAGACGCCTATCGAGAAATCTATCCGGACTGGTACTATGTCGCACGCCATCGATAACAGTAATATGTACTGCTGGAGTCCTTTAATCAACGGTGCATAACCGGAATCGTTGGTGCAGTGGGTACATTATTGGCGGTCGAAGTGATGTGGCAGAGACCCCCCTTGGCAGCTGGACTCGGCGGAGCGCTGACTGACTGAACTTTCCCCATCGGTTTCATATATATCGCCTACGAAGGACTTTTCTGCTTCGAGCATCCACTCTCAGACAAATTCATGTCTCTGGATTCCGACCCCGGCGCATGCGGAGCGCGCTCCAGCTGGACAGCCGAGTGTTGAGCTAGGCCTCTGACTAGTAAGCAGATCCGACCGTTCAGCCTCATGAACCACCACGGCACCAGTATCCTGACAGTTGCAATATAGAGACTCATCCACATATGTCTGATATTGTTCAAATTGGTGCGCTTTGACCACCCCTCTGGGGCGGAAGTGGGAAGTAGTTCCGCTACGATTGGTGCATGCTGACTTCAGAGCTGTTCCGACTACACAGCCACGCTGTCTCCATGGCTGGAGTTTGCAGAAGTACCGCTGGGATCACAAGATCCCACATGCGTACTCTGTCCACTGTGAGGCTTTGCGACCTCCATGTCTGGCGGGGCGCCGACGATTCTCACTTTTCGCATCGCTCAGTCAACACACCACCCCGGGCTCTCAACCCTAGAATCGCTTGACTGGTTTCCCTACGCATCATGAGCGACTGAAGAAGCCGTACTCTGTTATTCCGCCATCAGCAAAAGTGTATAAATGTTGCCGAATATTACCCTCCCGGGCCCACCCAGGCAATGGCAGAAATATCATGTGACATATATGTAATGTTGGGCGCACCTTGTCAAGTTTCCATTCTAGCCCAATAACCCTGAATGGGTTGGAAGAGAAGGGAATGTACAGCAATACCAGGCAATACCGGCGAGATCTCGCCGGCATTGCCCGGTATTGTCAGTGTGGCACCCGCTTGCAATGACTACAGTCGAGCGCCGTACCTCCCTAAATTGCCCGGGATTGTGTTGGTTGCGAGATGGGGCAACCTTGAGAAGCCCAGGCAGTACAGGGCAACAACCTGTCGACGTTGCCAGATATTTCCATGCTTTGCCTCAGATTCTCAGTGTCGGGCGATGAGAAGAGGCGACGTATAACATTCTATTACGAAACAAGAAAATGACAGACAAGCTACACATACAAGACAGTCGCAGGAGCATTACAAGATATTCACCCGCAAGGAAACCAGATTGAACAAGTCAGCTAGGACGACGTCAGTGGTCGAGGATTATCCTCTCCTACCTCCTCCACGATGACATTGGCGATGAGATGGGCTATAGAGTACCAGTGAGACAAGTGGAGACGCAGGAACACTGCATGATCTGTAGGTACTCACGATGACTTCGATCATCATACTCTCGTTAGCTCTGGTGAAACCGCTCATGCCAACGGAGTATACGATCGGGAAATGACGGCGCTGCGCAAGGTTCCTTCGTTAGCTGCTAATGATACAGTTATTGAAGCCTACCTTACAAGGAACAGCGACACGCCGACGCCGCCGAGTGCTCGAAGACACCAGTAGCAGGGTATATAATTATGCTGTCTGATGACGCATCCGTCAAAGAAAAGCCGACTGGGCGTGTTGCATGACAAGGTACTCACAAGAGATGCTGTCCAGGTTGTTGAGCAGAGTGGCCCGTATATCGGTGGGTATAGATCTCAGGGCATCCTTTGCGACAAGTGCAGACTCCCTCGCTATTCGAACAGTGAAGTTCTTCACCGCACCACGCGCGCTCCGCTTGCCAACAGCCTCGTATGATATGTCCGGTGATTGGCCTCGGGGTCTGACAGGAGAGGCACGTTCTCGTCTGGCATCTCGTGGTCGGGTCCTTTGCAGGCATATGATGCGCCCTAGGACATAACAGACTGCTCACGTACCACGGACAGTGACCTCAATATCCCACCTGGTGTCACGAACCGCCCTCACGGCGCCACGTTTCCTTTTCAATTCGGACCACTGCCTCGTACGTTTCCTTATTGTTCACTACTCGCTACGGTTTCCCTTTGTCCACACACGGACAATAGCTCCCTTTGTCCCCACGTCCGCTATTGTCCTACACCCCTTGTACTCCGTACCCATGGCAACGCTATTGTTCTCTAGCGCCCATTGTTCGTTCCCTGTATATAGCTGGATCCCTTGCTACCTGGAGACTCTAGTTTCGACCTCTTGTTTCCAGGTAAGCCATCGTGTATTTCGCTCTGTAGATACTTCGCTCAATACACAACTTGTCTCCAGTCCTGCCTGTTGAGCTCCGCTCCAGTCTCACTGCGATCAGAGCTCGTCGGCGCTCCTGCCTGCCTCGCTCGTCTCCACTTACTCGCTCGACAGTCAGTCGTAACATTAGGTCGAAACTACCTCACAGGCACCAGCGCCCTCCCACGTTTAACACTCCGTTTATCACTGTCTCCCCCACCTTTCCATCCTGGATTGTAGCTCGTTTTTCCACGG